>NC_079157.1:124951859-125189526 GCF_947563725.1 Argiope bruennichi
GCTAAGAGACGCCTCAACATTCTAAAATATATCTCCGGAGCTGAATGTGGTGGTAACACTACTACTCTCAGAAGCATCTATATTTCTCTTATTCGGCATATCCTGGAATATGGATATCCAATATATTGTTGTGCTTCAGATTAAAACTTGCAGAAATTTAGACGAGTGCTTCTCGAATCATCAATGGCCTATGGAATTCTTGCCCCAATGACATGGTTAAATAATACAATACGCATTGTAGCCAGTAGTCTTGGGTCAAGAAATAGAACCTCCGCTTTCCGAATTTGGAGCAACAATCAAAGACTCAAAAGAAACAGTCCGTTTAGTCAAGTACTAACATGCAGCATTGTCTCTTGTTTTGTGGAACAACATCACTTGATGCAGTGTTTCGATCCATCTGATGGTGTTGCTGATGTATTTTACCATACTGACTACCTGTTCAAGTGAACAGATAAATCATCTAGAAATTTATCTAAGGCAACTGACTCTTGAGAGAAATAATCATATTCCAAGAGACGCAGTTCAAATACATACGGAAGGTAATAAAAATAATTCTAGTGGAATCTACACCAAATCTCAAGATGAAGAGTTAAAAATCTAGAAGAGTAATCCCGAGTTCTGATCTGTTTTTGTTAGAGAGATTATTGCCGTCAATGAAGGACTAGAATTGCTCAATTCATTCACTTATAAAAATAAAATCTGGATTCTGCTAGATAATAGAAGTTCAGCTCAACACTTCACCAACTGGCGTAGTGTGAGATATAATGTGGCAGTGAATACACTCAGAAATCTAAAATCTCTTTCCTTGTGTCATCAGAATCACCTACAATGGATAATCTCACACAGTGGCATCATGTGTAATGAGATTGTGAGTACAGTGGGAAAGTGATGCCTTTGTGCCTATTTACATTCTTACCTGCGTAGATATTTTCTCGAGAGCTAAAAGCCAGAATAAAGCCATTTGGATTGTTACACCGGTATGTCAGTGGTCATGAAGTGGGTCTCTGTCTTTTGAGTGCAGGAAGCAGGAGCCGACTACTCTTACTCTCTGTCTTAGTGGCCATCTTAGAATTTTAAAATTATATGAGGGTTCTAAGCAAGGGCTGAAATCTTCCCCAATTATTTTAGGGAAGATATTTCAGCTGATAGCATTCTTATTTGTCTGAGCCTCTCCAGCTAGGGTCTTATTGACAGTCCATTGTACGTGTTTGACTTCTTCATGATGGACAATTTCATAGATTTAATATAGCTCTGCTGTCCATTTGGATGTGCAACAATACCAACAACCGAATCACAACAAAAAATCGAAAGAAAAAACTTGTTGGTGGAGAAACACTTGAGCAGCATTCGGAGAGTACATTTTTAAAATACTATCATTCAGTTTCTAATACTCTAATCAGTGATTTGACTTCTTCTAAAATTTTGGAATCGACAAAAAAAAAAAAAAAAAAAAAAGACGCTGTATTTATTTTTTAAGAAATTATTAAAATACAGATTCTTCAGCCTATTACAGAATTTTGAAGTTATGGAATAAAGGTTTGCAGAATCCAGCAAAATGTTTTTTAAATAGCCATTTTGGCTGAGAAATACTTGTCCAGCTCTCGAGTCATTCCTTTAAAGTACATTCCTTTAAGTAACATGTTTTTAAGGATTCATAATTCAGCTTCAATTATCCTGTCGTACGACTTCTATTCTGCATGGATTGCGAAAAAAAAAAAGAAAAAGCAAAGAATTCTACTGATGGCATGAAAAATAATTACATGCACAGATTCACTGGAACCATATAGGCTCTTGAAATATTGACTAAGAATATAATGAATCAGAGCAAAAAATTAAAAAAAAAACATTACTAAGTCTTTACTTTACAAAAAAAAAATGTCCAGTATTTTAATCATGAACATTTTGAAGATCAATCATTCAGTTTCTTATATCCTGAGATTTGAATTGATTTCTTCTTAAATTTTGAAAGCGACATGCTATATTCCAACAGGCATTGCAGAAAAGCTACTGGAAGGTGCATCGATCTTCTGGAAAATATTTAAAAATACAGATAAAATGGACCCATATAGACTTTGAAATATGGGTTAAGTAAAGGCTCCGAAGAATCGAGGCAAGAAAAAAAAAAAAAAAAAAAAAAAGGCCCTTGATCAGCGTTCGGACCATGTATCGTTTACTTAAATTTTGGAAGTCACATAAAATATTCAAACTTATTGCAAAAAAAAAAAAAAAAAAAAAAGCTATTTGAAATAGAATTTATCTGCTGAGCACTGGATAACTGCTTTAACGAATTCCTGAAGGTTAATTAGGCCTCTTTTGAACAAATATCGACTTCATATTGTTGCGTTTTTCATTAATAGTAGTGTAGTATTAATAATAATAATAACTATTATTCATTTAATTAATAGCGTAATCACTTAGGAAAAAAATGTCCTCAATATACATTAAAAGTGATTTGGAATTATGAAATCAATCGAATTTGAGATTTATTATAAGACTGCGCAATAGGATGAAAAATTAAATATATTAAACGATTTATAGACATCCGAAAATACTTCCAACAGGCATTGCAGAAAAGCTACTGGAAGGTGCATCGATCATCTGGAAAATATTTAAAAATACAGATTAAATGGACCCATATAGACTTTGAAATATGGGTTAAGTAAAGGCTCCGAAGAATCGAGGCAAGAAAAAAAAAAAAAAAAAAAAGGCCCTTGATCAGCGTTTGGACCATGTATCGTTTACTTAAATTTTGGAAGTCACATGAAATATTCAAACTTATTGCAAAAAAAAAAAAAAAAAAAAAAAAAAAGCTATTTGAAATAGAATTTATCTGCTGAGCACTGGATCACTGCTTTAACGAATTCCTGAAGGTTAATTAGGCCTCTTTTGAACAAATATCGACTTCATATTGTTGCGTTTTTCATTAATAGTAGTGTAGTATTAATAATAATAATAACTATTATTCATTTAATTAATAGCGTAATCACTTAGGAAAAAAATGTCCTCAATATACATTAAAAGTGATTTGGAATTATGAAATCAATCGAATTTGAGATTTATTATAAGACTGCGCAATAGGATGAAAAATTAAATATATTAAACGATTTATAGACATCCGAAAATACTTCATTTTTGTATTTTCATCTTTAAAATTGTAGTTTGATTCATTGACATCTATAACACGAAAATAAAAATATTTTATTTCCAGTTGGAAAAATGAAATTCGAAAGAATGGATATGAGGTTTTAATATTTCAAGATATAACTGAAAGTAGGATTATAAAGCTCTGAACATTTTAAAAGTATATACGTATAAAAAAAGAAATCCATTGTAATATTTAAAAGAAAATTCTAAGATGTAGTTTAAGTTAAAAATTTTTTGCTTTGTTTTCTTGGTGTTTTTCTTTATTTCTTTCAAATGTTTTGGCTTAAATCTTGAAAAAAATTCTCTCAATAACACTTCTTGTGGATTAAGAAATATCACTTATAATTTAGAGATTTCCAATTAAAAATGAAAAAAAAATTATTTTAAAGTAATCCCATATACCATAAAATTTGTAAACACCATAGATAGGTATTCAAGGAATCCGTTAAATAACGCCTGCTCTAATATACAATTCTTCAGCCATATATTATTTTAAGATCAAAGATATTTTTAGATTAGATTAAATGAATTGAAACTTATTTATAACTGATAAAGTTTAATTGAAGGGGCTTCTGAGATAAATCTTCTTGATGGCAAAAATCGGGAGAAAAAGAAAAATTAAAAAAAAAAAAAAAAAAGGCCTGCATAGCTTAGTTTATTCAAGTGATTTAATATTATAATGTATTAATAAATTAAAGTTCTACCACTCCAGAATAATTGCTTTATAGAGCTTGGTTTTGAAAAAAATTTAAAAAATAACACCATTTGTTGGAGTCTCATTCTTTTAAAGATCATTTTCCTTTTTAAATTAAGTGGACACGTTTCGAAAATCTTTTAATGAATTTGTCAAACGAGTGATTGAAAAAGATCGATCGAAGAATATTTGTTTTCTGTCGGAATTTTTTAGAAAGATTTCATACTCTTGAAAAGAAATGTTAACGAAAAGTTTAAAAAAGTTTCGAAGGATAATTGCTTATTAAATTTAAATGAATAAAATAACACTTTTTGGATTTTGAGTTATTAATCTGAAAATAATATTTTAAAGTAATACGATAAAATTTATAAACACCACTAAAAATTTATTAAAAGATATTTGCATATAAATGAAATAAATTAAATTTATAATTTATATAAATACACACATATGTATATAATAATAACTTTCAAATAAATTCTTTCAAGGAGAAACAAAGAATGTTTCAAACTTATAATATAATATATTTTACAGATTTGTTTTAATAAATTGAAACTTTTATCTCATGCAAAAATTTATAATTAGATGACCTCTTATTGAAATAGTTTTGATTTTATTTGTTTTCATCAATTATATGTTATTTTCATGTATATTTATAAAATTCATATTTGAAAAAGGGGATGAAAAATTTTTAAAAAAATAGAAAATAGAAAAAAAAATTAAAAAAATTGAAAAGAAAAGAATGGATATAAAAAAGAAGAAACAAAAGAAAAAAGTGAAGAAAAGAAAAAGAAAAAATATATAAAAAATACATAAAAAATATAAAAAATTGTTAAAAAAATGGAAAAAAATTTAAAATAATGAAAAAAATTAAGAAAAAAGGAAGAAAAATCCCCATTAATTGTGCATGCTGTATATTATATAGAGTAACAATTTTATATATTATTGTTTATCAGCCGAAGAAGCAAAGTTTTTGTAATTTTTCTATTGCCATATAAAATGTGAAATGTTATACATGATATATATATTTAGTCATCGTGTAATTGTCAAAAATCTTGACAACTGAATGTTTCAAACATAGAAAATAATATATTTAACAAATTTGTTTTAAAAAATTGAAACTATTTTGTCACGCAGAAAATTTATAATTAGATGATTTCTTGTTCATGTAGTTTGTGATTTTATTTGTTTTCATCAAATGTATGTTATTTCCATGTTTTTTCATTAAATTTATATTTGTAAAAGGGGATTAAAAAATAGAAAATAGGAAAAAAATGATGAAAAAATATATAATAAAATATAAAAAAGAAAAAAAATTAGAAAAGAAAATACATAGATAGAAAAAAGAAAAATAAAAGAAAAGAAAAGAAAATGAAAGAAAAATATGAAAAAAATAAGAAAATATAGAAAAATACAAAAAAATAAAATATAAAAAAAATGTTTAAAAAAAATGAAATAAAAAAAAATTAAGTAAAAAATCCTCTTTAATTGTGCTTGCTGTATATTATATAGAATTACAATTTTATATATAATTGTTTATCAGCTGTCCAAGCAAAGTTTTTGTAATATTTCTTTCGTTATATAAATGTGTAATTTATACACGATATATATATATATAATCATCATGTAATTTTCAAACATCTTGACAACTGTAACGTCAATGTCCACGTTGTATGAAATTATAAGAAATTTTATTTTTCTCTCTGAATTTTTAATTTAAAAAATTGTTTCTCTTATTCTATTTGAAAATAATATCTTTTTATATATTTTTTTTTCATTTTAATTAAGCATTATTGTAAGGCTACAAGATTATAAATACTTTTTAAAATAATAGGTTAATATTTAAATTCGTTAAGTTCCTAATTATGATTAGAATTTAAAAAGGGAATATCATTATACGATAAGAAATTATTTGAGCAACCTGGTATTCTTAAGTGTATTGATGTTTTGCTTCATTATAAATTTTTATTATATAGTTTCTCATTAAAATACAAATTATAAGTAAAGGAATTATTTTATGCACTGCAATAATGAAATTCACTATTAATTATCACAGTTCTGTAAACGCACATCTTGGGTATGCTTTCAGATAGTATTTACTTATAACTGTAATAAATACGTAAATTATTTTTAAAATTTCTTTGCCATTAGATATTTTGGATTAATTTGTTGTTGGCGTAAACTGAAATCTACAGAGATTTGAAACTTGTCTGAAATCTAAATAATCTTTCTTTCTAAATTGTAATATGGTTCATACGTTTCAATAAAAAATTTTGACATATTTGAGAGACTATCAGCTAATTTTAAAAATCATCTTGAAAACGGATTTATAAGATTAATTCCAAACTCTGTTCACTGCAAAATTTTGTAGATAATAAATGAAATTATTATTGCAATAGAGCATTTTCGTTCAATTATTCAGACTGAGACAACGTGGAAAATTTTTCCTTTTATGAGCTTTAGGTATTGTTTCTGAGTGTGATAACTTTCCTAGTGCCACTATAGTGTAGTAAACGGTTGTAAATATTTACGCATTTCCATTGAATGGATAAAATGCATACAAAGTAACTTGGAAACATCTCTAAAGTAGGCGGGCACATCGGTAGTCTCCACAAAAAATATTCACTCTATTTCGATAAAGATAAGCGATTAAGAAATGAGAGATGAATGCACGCGTATTGTTTTAATTAGGTATGTATAAATTCTCACTTAAGAGCGAAATAAAGTGCGTTAGATTTCTTAATTGAATCTTTTCTTTTTCCATCTAAAGGGCTCCTTGTCAGAATATCCAATAAGGCACGAAGAATAGCTCCACCATTCATATAGTTTTATAAAGCTATAGCGTTCCGGACTTTTAATCATTAAACTGATCATAAATGAAATAAATATTTTTTCTGTAATTCGTCAGAAAGAATGATCTATGAAATTGTTTTTTTAATTTATAAATACCTGTCATCAAATAATGCAATGGAAATTTGGTCCAGGTGTAGATTAGATGTAACAAATAAGAAAGTTTAACAATTATTTCTTTCATGTTATTTGATTATTAAAATTTGCTAACGTTTTGCCTTTATAATTGAAATGTCTGATTTTAGTATTTCTAAAGAATTTAACTAGTCACGAGTATTAAAGTTTACTTGATAGTCAATTTGATTAAACTGAAATAGTTGTTCTTAATTGCAGAAATATTTCACGATTATTTCTTGATTCAATCAGAATTAATTTGCATTCAGTTTTTTTAAGTGATTTAGTGGCCGGTGATTTAAGTTTTCTGCTATCTAATTTTTGTTACAAAAAAAGAAAAAAATAGAAAAATAATTTTTTTTTCACATTTATTTAAAAAAATTTTTGTGTCTTCGACATTAAAAATAAAAATATAGTTTCTATATGTGATCAAGGAATGCATAAAAAACAGGTAGGAAAGGGCATGTTTTCGATATTCAATAGAAAGACATTCCAGTTTAGAGGACCTACGTTAGTACGTTTTCTGATGATACAAGTTTTTCAATATATTTATCACTCTGGTTTGATGCGTTTTTTTTCTGTTTGGCTTTAATGTTGTGATGTTGAGCAGTGTATTCTTTTGAATCTACATGTATGTGTTTAATGGGTCTGCAGCATACTTTTCATATGATATATGGTTAAGTTAGATTCTATAGTAGTTTAAAGGTATTTGCCAAGATACCTGAGTTACTGCCTGCCGTATCTTGTCATAGTCAGAAAATTAATTTTTTTGTTCAAGATATTTGCATTTCTATCTCGTAAGCTGGGACATTATTAATGGCGCTTTATTGCTTGCGTTTCTACTTGTGAGAGTTCATTTTTTCTAAGTTTCAATTACATTCATAAGTCAGGCAGATATTAACCTGAGAAAGAAATACGTTCCCCGTATTACCCTACATCTGCAAATTGTATCTTATGAGGTTGTTGCCTGAGAAAATAACATTTTTGATGAAATTTAGGTTGTCAAGTTCAAAAGAAACTGTGTGGTTAAAATTCGAGGTATGCTTCCTTTTTCGGACTGTTGTAGAGAAAGATTTCTATGTATGAATGTAGAACGAAACCAATAATTCTGACATACGTGATGTCTTTTTGGCCTTGAAAAAGAGATGTAGGAACGTTGTATGACTGCTGGTGTTAATTGTTTTGGAAATGAAGATAAGAAATTTCTGTTGCTAAGAGTGGAACATTGAAATTTGTCAAGTTGTTAGAGTAGACAAAAACTGTTACTTCCAAGCAGGATTATTCTTTCGGCGAAAAAATGAATGCAGAATCGGAATTCACTTAATTCAATTTTTAATATAACTTGTTTCCTGATATTTTAGTCACTTTTTTAAAAAAGAGTTTGAAGCTTTTGCGTTTATTATGAGAAGGATCCAGTTTATCTTGTGGTTTATGTTGCTTAAATGTGTCAAGTATTTTGTTGGACAGATTATTATATTTACTTCTTGGGTACGAAAAATTAACGAATAATAATATTGCTAGATTTTTCAGTCGGCTCATTTTGACTATAATTTTCCACTTTTGAAATAAAAAAAAATAATAAAATAAAAAAAATCCTCTTCAAGAATAAAAATCATCAGAATATTCAAAAATCAAACTAACGTAATAAATAGATCCCTTCTTAGTGTAAAAAAAAACAAAAATTATAATGGTCTACATATCCCACTGGCCTTAGCAGTGCAGGGACAAATACAGATCTAATGGACCTTTATGTATTTTTGAAACTTGGCAATGTAAAGGGTCCGGAAAATTACAGCAAGAAGTTAAAAAAGCTCTATCTTGGCGAAGAAAAATACTCGATCGTTCCAACCATTGTAAGGATATATTGTGACGATTCTGTGTTTCAATTTCGAATTTCCTATTGTGTGACTTGTTTTCTGCTTCAATTTGAAATGCACGTAAAGAATGCAAATATTCGTGCCAAAGAAAAAAATATATATCGTATACTAGAAAAAATTATTCCACCAGAAGCTGACTCATGCGATGGATTCATATAAGCTTTTAAAATCTGGAGTAAAAAAATTGTAAAAACAATCATTGCAAAAAAAAAAAAAAAAAAAAAAAAAAACATTCGTTCCAGGAAGCAACTGGGCGAGTTTCAACCTGTAAAATATCTGTATTATGATGAGTTTTTTAATGATTTTTGAACTCTTGAAACGTAAGATATGCAAATATAAATAGTAAAAAAAATAATAATCGTATTATACTCGCAATAGACTCAGCATTGATCGCCTGGGTACTGATAACAAATACATATTTAACGTATTCATTCAGAGCTCTTAAAATCTGGATTAAGTGAGTTGTCCGAGAATAATTGCAATAAAAAATCCTTAACGGATAACAGTATAGGATTGTTGGAACTATTTCAAAAACTATGATGTGCATTAAAATCCTTCAGTTTGGAATATACTGTTCTATACTCACAATTCTGAATGATTTTTGAGTTTGTCTTACCGACTGCAAGTAATCACAGTAAAAATAAATAAATAAAAAAAACCACTTTTGCTACCGGATGCAATATTTATCGTTTGAGAAGTAATTGCAAATACAAATTTCACACACCCATACAGAATTTTAAAATCTGGAGGAAATAAAAAATCGATAAAGAAATCGGAATCGGGAAAGAAAAAAAAACTTCGTGCGGAAGGCGATTGCTTCATCCATTGCGAGGTATAATAGTGACGATTAACTGATCCGTGACAGATACTTGAATGGCCCGTCATGCTAAAACGTCATGCTAAAACGCTTGGGATAGCTATTTGCAATAGCTATCCCAAGCTATTGCAAATAGAGGAGCACTATAAGTGACCATTGAATTCGAGAAAGTGACTGCAGCATAACGGTGTTTGGCTGTAAATCATTTGTTTCTTTCTTGGAGATTATAATTGCCTTCTTGGTAGATGAGCCCTTAGTAAATCAGTTTGTTTGAATGGGGCAGTTTGTTTTCATGTGATGTCTGAGGATGTGGATGCTGGAAATGTGTTCGATGAAAAAGTTTAAGGATGTGTAAAGCTTGGGTAAGCCATATAGGATTGCCAGAAAAGATCTGGGATGAACGAGTCAGTTAATTTTCACGAGGTGTTGGAGGATGTAGATGTTGCAAAGGATTTTGAGAAATAAGTTTAGGGATGTGTAAGGCCTCGGTTATTGACATATAGGATTGGTTGAAAAGATCTCAGATGATTGGTCAGTTTGCTTTCGTGTAATATTGGGGGATGTTGGAGATGTGTTCGATGGATAAGTTTAAGAATGTCTAAGGCTTCGATTATTGTCATGTAGGATTGCCTGAAAAAATCTGGGATGAATGGCTGTGCTTGTTTTCATGTGGTGCTGGAGATGTTGATGTTGGACAGGATTTTCAAGAATAACTGTTAGGATGTATAAAGATTCTATTATTACCATGTAGGTTTTGTTGAAAAGATCTATAATGAATGGGTCACTTTGTTTTTGAATAATCTTGAAGGATGTGGATGTTGGCGATGTGTTCGATGAATAAGTTTAAGGATGTGTAAGGCTTCGATTATTGTCATGTAGGATTGCCTGAAAAGATCAGGGATGAATGGGTCAGTTCATTTTCTTGTGGTGTTGGAGGATGTGGATGTTATTCAGGATTTTGAGGAATAAGTTTAAGGATGTGTAAGGCTTCGGTTACTGACATATAGGATTGGCTGCAAATATCTGGGATGAATGAGTGAGTTTGTTTTCGTATGATGTTGGACAAGATTTAGAGGAATAGGTATAAGAATGTTTTAGGCGTCGGTTATTGACATATAGAATTGACTGAAATGGATCTAGGATAAATGGATCAGTTTGTTTTCCTGTGATGTTGGAATATGTGTATGTTGGACAGGATTTTGAGGAATATGTTTAAGGATGAGTAAGGCTTCGATTATTGCGATGTAGGATTGGTTGAAAGGATCTGGGATAAAGGGGACTGTTTATTTTCATGTAGTATTGGAGGATGTGGAAATTGGGCAGGATTTTCACGAATAAGTTTAAAGATGTGTAAGGCTTCAGTTATTGACATAGAGGATTGGCTGCAAATATCTGGGATGAATGAATCAGTTTGTATTCAAATGATGTTGGATAAGATTCGGAGGAATAAGTATAAGGATGTTTTATGCTTTGATTATTGACATATAGGATTGGCTGAAAAAATCCTGGGATATATGTGTCTGTCAATTTTCATGAGATGTTGCTGGATTTATATGTTGGAGATGACTTAGAGGAAAGCATTTAAGGATATATAAGGCTTTCCCTCTTGACATATAGAAATGACTGAAAAGATCCTAGGATGAATGGGTCGGTTTGTTTTCCTACAATGTTAGAGGATGTGGATGTTGGTGATGCGCTGGAGGAATAATTGTATGGAAGGGTAAGAGTTTTTTCTTATACCATGTAGAATTAGCCGAAAGATCTTGAGGGTGGGTGGCAGTAATTTGAAATCAAGAACATTTTGTTTTCACAGTAATACTTTCATTAAAATTTATTTCTTCAACGAAAGTGCTTAGTAATTTTTTTTTTTTTTCATTTTTTCGACTTGCGATTTCTGCATCACTTTCAATACTATAGAATTCTTTTATTCAGTATTTAAAATTTTTTGTTCTCAAGGGGATATCGCAAGAGCTTTCAGAATTTTGATATTATAAGTTTCTTTAATACTTCAAAAGTTTTTGATTGGATCTGATTTGTGGTTTCTGTTCATTCGTTCTGTATGGAAATAGCTGTTATCATTTAGTAAGGAAATGATTGGCTTAGAATGTGTTATTATAAGCAGTTTGATGAGAAAGTAGTTCTTTGACATTAGTTTTGATGTAATGTGACCTTAGAGAGATGAATCTTCCAGGACAATCCAATTTTAACCTATGGAACTGAAGTAAAATATGAGATGTAATTTCAATATTTGTGCTAAAATTCAGTCTTAAAATCAGAAATTTTTTATCATTATACAAACTTTAATTATACTAGAGTATATATGTTTAATTTTAAATTTTAAAAAATTCAATACCTTAAACATTGTTTTTTAATATCTTTAATTTTTTTCTTGAGAATTTTTGAACTGTGACAAAATGAAAGTTATTAAAATATATTTTTTGTCCCTCTAAAATGATAGGTTCATAACAATTCAAAAATTCCACTCTCGATAAGAACTAAAACATTTTTTCCCGTTATAGATTAAAGTGGAGTTCTGAATTGAAATGTTTTGTTGTTGCTTATAATAATATTTTTGGTATTATATAAATTTCACTGCGTCATATTTAAATCTGTGAGAATCAGAATTTGAAATTAAAATATTTTAGGATTGGAACATCAAGAGAAATGTAAAGTTCGACTGTTCTATTTGTATGTTCAAAATATCTATAAGAATCTCAACAAATAAATGGAACTTTTAGAATAGATATAGAAATTCGAGTATGATTTATTGTCACTTTTAATATCAATGTTATTAGAACAAAATATTCAACAAGAAATTTTTAATAGAATCCTACGGCAATATAATTGACTTCGAATAAATTTATTTATTAAAAAAATTATCTCATATCAATGCAAATTATCTTTATATTTGAACAAAATTCTAAATCAATGCAAGATGAATAGTGAAAATTAATGGCATTTAAATTCTTAAAATTATCTTAATCCTCCTTTATTATTCAGGTTAATTCAGATCTTTGGTTTGCAAAATACACTTGAAAGAATAGGTCACAATTTAATATTTTAAATGGTACTGAATTTCTTCTTTGTTAAAACCACGTTGTCATTTGTTTTCTTCAAGTATTGAAAAAATAACGAATCTTTAACTTTATTGTGTATTTGGTAGAATTTTGTTTACTGATGTTTCAGCGAGCCCAACAAGTTGATAATTTTAACAAAATAAATATTGACGGTGAAATTAAAACCAATTTCTTATCCATGTTTGATAAAAAAAAAAACACAACTAACATCCAGGAAGTAATTTAAGAATTTAAGCTCTATTACACTCGAAAAATGCTTCGCAAATTAAGAACATTTCCTTTAACTTACAAAATCATTACAAAATGTAAGTGGTCGCAGAATAATATTGGCATCTATCACTTTTGTTCTTTGCCTCTAAAATTTAATTTTATTAAATAGCATATATTTTTACCTCAACTGAAATTATTTGAGAAATTGAAATTAAAACTGAAAGGATCAATTTCAAAAAATTAGTGTTACTAAATTTAATTTATGTATACAATTTGAGCCATTTTTTTTTCTATTACAAAAGGGCGAATTCAGAATTTATTTATAGCGACCTGCAAGACTGAGTTTAGGAAATTTCACCTTATCAAGGGGTTTATCAATTAACTTCGAAACATAAAATAATTTATTGCCGTTGGTTTTTAGAATATTTCAGTCAAAAGATTTCCCGTGTTATAGATGAGTGAATGATACCCATATGTTTTAAATTATAAAAAAGGCTCCTTTTTCTTTTAAAACTAAATAGCAAAAAATACTCATCAAAGAAATGTTTGCTTATTAAATTTGCGATGCAGCTTAGGACGTACTTTTTTTTTTATTGGAAATTGCATCGTTTCGAAGTCTTTATGGAATATTCGGACCAAATGACTATGAGCTCAAGCGTATGACATTTTATTTTCTGTGTAATAACTAACTTCTATAGATTTAAAAATTCGAGAACAAATTCCTCGTCTTCTAGATTCTGACTGAAATTTCTTTTTAATTAAATAAATCTTATAATTATTTTCATGAGACCAATGCGTTCTTAGTAATATTTGACACTATAAGGAATGCTTAATCTAATGCATTTCGAACAATAAGAGACAACTTCCATGTCTTAAAAAATCACAAATTTTTACCGTGTTCAAATGAGCTGGGAATTGAAGGTATGATTTTGTTCTTTATTAACACAAAATTAATGATAATTCAGTGCCGTAACTTTACCTTTTTAGCATTGATTTCTTAAATGCATTATCGGATCTAGATTCTGAACTAACTACAAGTATGTTATATGTAAGTTAAAATTGGAAGAAGGCTGTTATTAAATGTCATTATCCAATCTCTTCATTTGCTCATGCATTCCATTTCAATCGACTCTTCACAAAAAATGAATTATAAGAGAGTGAAAATTTACTTCCCTCGAAATTTGTAATAATCATTCGTAAATAACTTTCATTGTTTAAGGGAACTTTATAGATTAATAAAGTATACATCGCTCACTTAATAAATAAAGAATTGAGTACCAATAAAAACTTCTCCCAGATTTTTACACGAAATATTGTCGTATCCATTGCACCTGCATCGTTCAATAACGCTAGATTTGTCCCAATAACTGTCTGTTTGGTGATTGAAATTTCACAATATCTCATTTATCGCATGCTTCTTGCACTTACAGCAGCATTTAGATTTTGATTTTTGTCGAATTATATATATAGTAAATTGATCCAATTTCTCAGAAAATTTAGTAACAGATGTAGATGAGCAATTTATAAAGTAAAATGGAAATTCTGCACTCGTAATTTGAAAGTTTCTTAGAAATCTTAATATACACTGAGGAAAGTGAAAGATTAAATTTAAAACAAAATCATTTAAACTTGATCTTATACTAAATAAACATTTCGAACTGATAAGACTATGTAAAATTCGATGCATGATCATGTGACTTGAAATGATACAGACTTTATGCTGTTATGCATGGCAATGAAACGTAATGCTGAATTAATTATGATTGTAGACGCGTTAAAAATAATATTTACCGGTTCATTTAGCAAACAATGTCAGCATATATCAGATGAAAGCTCTTACAATTGAAGAAATAATTTTTGTAATTTGGTTTCATGCGGGTGAAAAATAATATGCGAAAGCATAACGTGGTACTAATTTTTTACAAAAATATTTTTTATGCTTTAGTTTTTGTATATCACAGTTTTCTTGAACAATGTACTCATTTCAACTGGTTTTTAAATGGATCTTTAAAAGAAGTGACAAAAGCTTCCATACATAATCTATTAAGATTAGTTTACTGTTTCAGGGTATAGTATTAATATGCCAAGTATTCATTTCGCATAGAGATTGGGTTCATTGAGAACATTTATAAATATCGTGCGCCTTTCCAACCCATTAGGATTAAATAATAATTCAAAAAAAATATGGCAAAAATATTTTTTTGAAATTTAATGACAGAATACAAATGATACCTATATTTGTAAACCTGTAAAATGCCACAAAATTTCATTGACAGTGTTTTCAAAATAATTATAAATGGAAATAATACAAAGAGAAAAATTTGAAACGCTATGAATTTCGACCTTAACCGAATAATCAGTAGTTCTTAAAAAATGTGCGCAACAAGGAGAAACTAACTACTGAGAAATTTATAATTTAATAGCTGCAGAGGTATTTCAATTATATGGAACTTGAAAGAATCGGTTTGAAAATTGTGTTATTGCTTAGAACATCAATTTTTACGAATCATTTTTAGTATGCATAAATAAAGCTTAATTGTGTCAAATATCACTTCATATTAAACATTATTATTTTATTTATTTCTACATTTTCTAAAGATAAAAGTTTGCTTATCTGTGGGTGTATTGACGCTCAAGAAACAAAACTATTCGACTTTGAACTTTACAACTGACATATATAATCTATGGATGGAGGGAATGTGCACATCGGAGGACTTTTTTAAAAATGAAATTATTATTTAAATGAATGAAAAATTAAACGAAATTTTAGTGTCTTGATGGTATAACTTTCAAAAATATTACAGCGAAAAAATGATTGCTTTATCATCATAAAATTGAAAAAAAATATATATATATATAATTTTTTTATAGTCCGTATTATTTTGGCTTCGGAAGAAACATATCAATCCTCAGCTTATACGCATCCGGAAACGTAATGTAATAAATTTGTAATAATTTTTTTCGATCCGCCTTTGTTTTAAAAAATATTGCATGGCACACAGAATTGAATTAAAACAAAAGTGAAATTAACTGAAAGAGTAACATTAATCGACTGCATTCACTCTCTTAGTTAGCTCTGTATTATGTAAACAAATGTCGCCTACAATTAATAGATTCGAATTAAAGTAAAGATATCATAATTAAATCTCCTATTTTGAATCAGCATTTCAAACTAATTTACATGACTAATATAAAGCTATTTTGCACACTTTTCCATCGACTGATATGATAATCGTTGAATATCGCATTACCTTGTGAAAAGCAGTAGCATTTTCACTCGCAATACGATCATGATTAAAGAAAATTGATTTTTGTCTAAAAATTGAATAGGCTTCTTTAATTCTCTTTTCGCAAGGTGTTTCAAAAGTTTATATATTTCTCGGCAGTCTAATTAAGGATAATTTATGACTATTACATTCAGTAAAATACGTGAAAGGAACAAAACTTAATAAAATTATATCCTTTATATGCAATAGTCTGATGTTGTTATAAAATGTGTCCCAATTTTTAAGCATAAGAAGGTAGACCCCCTCCTTCTCCGTTGCATAACATCAGAATTATTACTGTTTTTTATATAATATGTCAAATATTGAAGAGTTTGCCAAACTCTAAAGCAAGTCACGGTTTTTCTGTAAAAAAGCAACAAAAAGTTATCTAATTACAACAATATATATATTATTCGGAATACATTGCACTTTAGTGCAATAACGATTTTTCATCTGATTCCATCTGGTCGGACAACATGCGTGAGCTGAAGTTGTTTCCTGCCCGCCATTGCGGAATCTGTGTGTCCGTTCCTTAGATGTGTCGCGTCCATTGGATTCTCCGATGGAGCCTCAGGAGTTGAAAACCACTTCAGCAGAAAGGTGTGACAATGGTAACAAAGGAGTGTAGTTCTCAAAACTGTACATGTGCAGTGTTTCTTACTGCTTGAAAACATCAATATTGCATTTACAAGGTAATTTATAATTTTTTAAAATTTTAACAAGGTTTTCAAACATTAACTGCTTTCAATATTGTCAAGCAATTAAGAAACGATTTATTTTAAGAATAGAAAATCTTGTTGTAAATGCAGGGAATGGTTCGAACAATGTAGTGCATGTCAATGTTACGTAACTGCAAAAGATACATCAGAAAAATTCTTAAAAATAGGGTAAAAATTACACAAATGTATCACTAAACAGCATCTGAATTGCATGACTAACAATATTGACAAGTGGTATGCAGCACAGCATGCGATGGGTAAAAAATCTCATACTAAGTGGAATCGATTAGAAACCTTTGGAGTATTTGAAATAAGTGTTAAAAGGATGTTTTGTCTCAAAATTATACAAAATAAGCTATACACTGTAAAATCGTATTCAAATTTTTTTATTCAAACTTCTGTTGTAATTTTTTTCATTTACATAATTCACTGCAGAACATAAATCTTTAAAATTGACATTAAAATAGGAATCTTTAAAACTGAAGGAAAGTATTATAATGTTTCAATTAAAAATTAAATTGTATGCATAATTTATATTTCTGATGCCATAATGTATTCGAGAATTGAAAGCCAAAACATTTCTGATTTTTGATGAAATTTCTACTTATACATTAAATCAAGATTATTCAGCCTATTTAAATTTTTGCGTAAAAATGTTGAATTCAAATTTGACGCATATCGGCATCATTCCATTTATTCACTTATCAGTAACATTCCATTCCATTGATAGAAATTATCTTAAAATTCTCCATAAAATAAAATGTATCGTTTGCTGGACAAAATATTTTTTTTCTGATGAAACGCAATCTGAAAATAAATGTCAGTTGTTTTAGCTCATAACGTGTTTAAATGACTTAACGTGTTAAATGAAAAAAAAAAAGAATTATTTACGAATAAATCATTGAAAAAATTCCTAAATTATGCCTTATTACTGGTTTAGAATACCTGATATACTTTCATAAATATGATAAATGTGATACATTTTTAAAAATGGGTTTTGATAAATTCGATTTAATAGAAATTAAACCCGAAGGAAAAATCTTCGGACTATTTGAAATTTGTAAATTTGTTTAGTAATAAGTTAGATATTCTGTATTTAACTTATGTATATAAACCATTTGGGGATCTTTATTTTGTGTAATAATTTCAGTAGGTTTCATTTTTTTAGATTTATAAATTTTGTATGATTTTTGTAGTTTGTACAAGCCAATTTCAAGATTTTATTTGTTTATCATGATATTTACGACATACCTTTTAAAAGTTTTTAAGCTCAGTCGTTTATTTTTTGCCATAAGAACTTGGTCCCTTTCTAGTATTCTTAGGGAAGAACTAACCACGAATCAAGTTCATATGAAATATCAATAAGAGAATCGTCTTTGTATAATTATTTTGCTTTTACTCAGAAGATGCATCAAAATATATTCCAAATAATTTAAGAAAGTCTCAAAATAAGTCTTTTTCAAGATCTCAGAACATTAGTTGAAACGCTAATTCAAAAAGTGCATTTTTTTAAAAATATTATGTGCGGCGTATTATTATTTACGGAGCGTAAAATAGTGTAATTATAGCAATCTTTATTATATGGTACGTACTAAGTAGAAAAACAAATCAAGATAAGTTTGAATGGGACATCGGAGTTAAGGCCAGCAAGAAGACCAAATTATTAAATAAGATACTTCTGTTTATATAACCTAAAGCAACCCACTCACCGAATATGTGAAATATTCATTTTCTAACGGATTTTTGAATACCAGTTTTTTTAACACTTCTCTTCACATAAAAGCTTGTATGACCGAACTAGTTTTTAGTAAAAAAAAAGAATAAAACGTTTTCAGCAAAATTTTGGAAAAATCTAAGAAATATATATTCGTATCATTTAATACGATTAGGGTTATAGAACTTTTTTTTTAAACATTGTATAATTCTGAAAATTTTAATTATTCTAACAGTTACTCTCCTTAGAAAATTTTCATAACAAGTTGATGGAGTCTTAAATATTTTGCTCCATATTTTTAGATTTAAAAATGTACTTTAATATCATTGATTTAGAAATAAAAGATTTTCCGTAGCTTGTGTACGTAGAGGTGGTTTTCTAATGCCAAATATGAACATCCGGATTTTGCGCAATGGGTTGTTATAACGTGTGTTTTTTTTAAAGAAAACGTTGGACTCTTTCAAAAATATTTTTGTTCCATGTTTCAATGGAATTTATTACCTACTATCTCAAGCATTTTAATGTGTTGAATAACTTTTTTTATTCAAATAATCGGATCTTTTTTCTGCGTGATTTGTTGGAATTCCCGAGATAGTGAAAGCGTTGGGTTGCATTTGCCCGTCATGAGATTCGCACCATTGTCCTGCATCATGGACAGCTCATGGAAAAATTATGAGGTACAACGGCTCGTCATGTCTCCTTCCTACAAGAAAATAGCATAAAACAACACGCTTTTAGTATGTACGAATTATGAATTTAATGTGTACGATAATGTTTTTTTATCAGTAAATATAATACAAGAAAGCGAGGGTCATAATAGAGCTGAATTACCGAATAAATGATATGCCTGCTTTAAGGTTGTTCTCACACATGCATTAACTCGTCACATAAACTAAAAGAAGCAATCTCTAGAAATGTTCAAGAAATGCATTTTTGCAGTTTTATCTTACTTGAAACAACGAAATACTCAAATAGTATGAAGAAGACACCGTGAAATTTCTAAAAATAGAGTATGAAATATTCGATCCAAGAGGATTAAGATTGAAAATTTCTCTCAATAAATGAATTGTTGAAATATACCGATTATTGCTCTGAAATTCTATTTGGAAATCCAGGATGATTTAGAAAATAAAAAAAATGAAACTGGATGAATTATAAGGAGTAAAGAGATGTAGGAAATCCTATGGCAACTTTAAAAAGTAACAAGGAGATATATAATATTTTGCTTGCAATTGTCTGGAAGAAAGTATCCGAGTTATATTGTCTATGTACCAATGCGGTACATAGACAATTTGACGTCTTGCTCTTGCACTGGTAAACAAGGCCAGGATGAAATGATAGGTTTTACGTTATGAAGTTTGTTATTAGTATGATTATTCCATGATTCCTGCCAGAGTGAGTACAGACGACGTTGAAAAATATTTTTAGCATCACAGAACGGGATGTCTGGCTAGGAAAGCAAAGATACACTGCATTATTAGCTGCATTATCCGCCAGCTCATTATCAGTGATTACGACATGACTCGGAATCCAGCAAAATAATATCTTAAACTCCCTGTTTTTTAAAATCCTTAGAAGATCGAGGATTTCCACGGCAATCGGGTGAATCTGATTATTACAGTTGGAACACATTGTCAATGAATTCATGCTGTCCGTACAGATACAAAATTTACGATCTGAAGAGAGTGAAATCCTCTGAAGAGCATAAAAGATGGCTTATATTTCAGCAAATAAAACAGATAGAGAGGAATCTAGACGGTAACTAAACATGTCGGTATCGAAAACTATTCCGCAACCAACATGATCATCTGATTTCGAGTCATCCGTAAATATTTTTAAGTAATCTGAATACTGACAGCAATGACAAATTAACAGATTCTGGTAGACAATAGGGGCTGTACTCTGCTTCTCAAAACTAGAGAGGGGAGTTAAAAATGAAAACTAAGGAATATACCAGGGAGGAAAGGAAAATGGATCGGTAGTCTAAATTACCTTATCATGAAGTTCATAATCACGAAGGAGCAGTTTGACTCTGTCGTAGAATGGAAGTACGTGAGAGCGACAAGCATTATAAAGTCTCCGAAGACTAACCAGAAATATCAAAGAACACACAGGATGCTTCGGAACAGACAGTGCTCGAAGATAATATTGGGCAGATAATATCTCGCGCCGTAAACTTAGTGGTAGATGATGGCAGAGAACATACAGACTTTTGACTGGTGAGGTGCGAAATGCTCCTAAGCTGAGTCTCAAAGCAGAATGATGTATAGTATCAAGTCTACATAGAACCGTAGGACGAGCAGAGCCATACACCATACTTCCGTAATCTATACGGGATAAAGTCACTGCTTGATAAATTCTGAAGTTCGATCTGCTCCCAAAGTGGTTCTGGACAGTACCTTGAGAATGTTTAATGACCTGTCGCACTTCTTCCGTAGATGTAGGACATGTGGAAGAAGAGTGAGCTTACGGTCAAATATTACCCCCTAAAACTTTATTTCATTTACCACAGGGATGGTAGCCTTACGAATCTGAACTTTGGGATCTAAACCAATACCCTGTTTCCTACAAAAATGTAAGCATTTACATTTTTCTGGTCAAATCTTATGACCATTTTCATTTCACCAATCTACAAGTTTGTTTACAGCAACCTGCAGTTGTCGCTGTATCAGGTGCATATTGCTCCCTCGGCAAGAGATCTATAGCGTATAATGTGCCTTGAATAGATGGAGGTAAACCATTAATTATTTGGCTAAAATGGACAATAAAAAGAGTAACACTAAGAATGCTCCCTGTGGAACACCTTCAGTTTGAATAAAATTATTTGAATAGACGTTACCCATGCGAACTTTAAACGTTCGACAAGATAAAAACAAACGTTCGACAAGCTTTAGATTTAGAAAACCAAAGTTAAAAAGTGTTGAACGTATGCCGTGACGCCACGTACGGTCGTACGCTTTCTCTATATCAAAAAAAAATGATACAAGGTGATTTCTTCTCACAAATGCATTGCGGATTTGCGTTTCCAGAAGGACGAGGTTGTCAACAGTAGACTGCCCTCTACGGAAACCACTCTGCAACTGAGAGATGCATCCTTGTTTTTCTAATTCAAAAGTAAGACGAGAATTGACCATACATTCTAAGGTTTTACAAAGACAGCTCGTCAAAGCTATTGGTCGGTAGTTCAGAGGATTGGATGGATCTTTGCCAGGTTTTAGGTTCGGGATAACAATAGCTTCGCATCATTGTAAGGGGTACTTGTGCTCGGTCCAGATTCTGTTCAGTAACAATAACAGGTTGGAAAGGGAAGTAGTATTCAAATGACGGATCATATTGCATGTAATTCCATCTGGCCCTGGACTGGTATCATGAGATTTTGATAACGCCTTTTCGAGTTCAAACATTTTAAATTTACAGTTGTATGAAAACTTGTGCACCGAAAACTTGTACCTCCGAAAAATGTGCGACAATTTTTTCTGCTGCATGTGGCTGTCGCGACAAATCTCATTCCACCACGGTCTGTGAAGTTTTCTGAGACGTGGGGAGGTCTTTGGAATGGTGGCATTTGCGGCGTTTATAATGGTGTCAATAACAAGTTGCATTGCTTCCGTGATGTCGTAAGTACTGATTATGGTCTCTGTGATATCTGCCAATTGTGTGAAAGTATCCCAGTCTGCCCGCTAGAATAGAAAACGCAGAGGACAGGGAGTCACACCGCCACTATCAGCATGGGAGACAATAATAGGGAAATGATCACTGTTATGTAGATCTTTGCTGACTGCAAAGTTCAACAGCGGCAAGAGTTCAGGAGAGCACATGGCTAGATTAAGGCTATGGAATGTATGGGTGGGTTCATGGAAGTACGTCTTCTCATCATTATTGAGCAAACAGAGACAATTATTAGTAATAAATTGTTCTATCTGTTGCCCATGAGAATTTGTACTGCCCTCACCCCATAACGTACTATGGCCGTTAAAATATCCAAGTATAATAAATGGCGAAGGGAGTTGGTCCACAAGGTTATCAAGATCTTGTTGACGAATGACATCATGAGGCGGTAAGTAAATGCAGCAGACTGTGACAAAATTTCGTGTGTGAATTTGAACAGCCACAGCCTGCAGAGAAGTGTGTAATAGGAGTGGTGTGCTGGGATATAAATTCGACGTGAAAATACAAACTCCACCAGAAGGATGAGATGCTGTATCTGCATCTTTACGAGCACAGTTATAACCGTGTATTTTGATGGGGATATTAGGTGTCAAGAAGGTCTCCTGAACACCAAAGCATATATAATGAAAGTTGCTAAGGATGGTGTTTATGTCATTCAATTGGGATCGAAGGCCACGACAATTCCATAAAACGAAGGTACCTATTAAGAAACTTTTGCTTCAAGTGAAGGATTGAGAACTGTGTTGGGAAGTTGCGAAATATCGGAACTCATTTTAACTTCTTCATACTCTTCTTCAAATGGATGAAGTGCAATTGAGACTACACGTTTGGAAGCGCCACCAAAAATGGACGTTAAGTCTTTGTGGACTGAACCACAAAGACTGTGGTTCAGTCCTGTGGACTGTGGAGAGTTCCAAAGCAACCGAATTGCGTAAGGTTGATTTTCTAAGTTTTGGTCTAATATCCTGTGGATAAAGACCACGTTTTGAAAGTTGTAGTTTTAAATGCTTTCCAGATTTCGATTTGTTTCTATTAGGTTTATCAGGTTTCAAGAATTCAATTTCATTGTTTGTGGAATGCTCTGTTTCTGAATCGTTGACTTTGTAAGTATTTTTGTGTGGGTGACAGATTTAACACAATTTGGACAAGAACAATCTACACAAAACTGTTTCTGTACCGTAGAAGCATAAGTTAAACCAGGCGTAGGTGTTTGAGCTAGAATTTTACGTCTAGCTTCAAGATAAGTTATGTTTTCTTTGAATTTGAGAGTGGTTATTTGTTTCTCGAGTGTCTAAGTTTGCAAAGTCTCGAAAAGGAAGCATGATCTTCCCCACAATTGGCGCACTTTTCTGGCGCAGGGCACTCCTGGTTTTCATGACCTTTTTCAGCACATCGGGCGCAAGTTACTGTCCCGTGGCAATTAACTTTGGAGTGGCCGAAACATTGACATTGGAAACGTCTCAAGGGATTAGGAATATATGCTGTAACAGGCAATTTCAGATAGCCGGTATATATCAATTCACACAGTTTAGGCGAATGGAATGTGAGGATGAGATGTATCGCATAAATGAGTTGCCCATCCCGCCGAATGGTTATGTGGCATACATGAAGTCATTTCTAAGAATTGAAAGTTTTACATTTTGGATTTAAGCGCTTTAAATGACTAGTTGAAGTGTAAATAGAATGCATATGCCTGCTGCGTAGGAATTCTTATACCCACTGGCATGTTTCAAACATTTATTACGGATCAAGAAAATGAATTTCAAATGAGTTATGTGATAATTCATTTAATATTGAGCATCATATCTGAGGAACTTTCATTCATTTTAATTTAAAAGTTTCCATTTAATTGTTTTCCAAAGAACCAAACCCTAAACTATAGTAGTTTTTGTAATTTTTTATTCGAAATAAACCGAGTTAATCGAAGAAGTTTAACTGAGTGCCCAGCCCAAAAATGATCTGTCCGTGCGGACCTTTCTGAAGCTTGACATTGAATTTAGAGCTTTTGCGATTTTGCGAAGATCAGGTGAGGAGTCGATTGTGTCTACCAAGACTAAATCGTACAAGACGTGAAAACACATGTCGTTGCTGACTTCTTTCTAGAATATTGCACTTCGAGGAGGATAAAACTGTGAAATTTTTCATAGACGGCACAGAAACGGAAATGTAAACACATACTTGTATTGCGCATTTAAAAATGGCATTAAAATACTGGAATAGACAGGAAAACCGGAAAAATGCCAGAAAATGTTTTAGGCCAAAGCAACTGAAAAAAACAAACAAAAAAAAACATTTACTCGAGAGAATGAGAAATTAAAATAAGGACAGGCAGCTTTTCTAGTTTATTGATGGAATAAGATCCCAGATCCCCTCATTAGTTAGTCCGAGAGATTCAATTATGCTTCATAAAAAACCCAAATGTTCTCTTTAGGTGGATCCCCCGAAATTTGAATAGGACAAAAAATAATATATAGCAAAAGAATGTCTGGTACTTCCATATGTTTCCCTTGGTGGTTCTATGTGGTTCAATTTTCCCGTTTATTCCTGCGGAAAACGAATCTACATGGGAAACCGTCATAAACATTTCAAAAAATTTAGGTGACGTGAGTATAAATAACTTTGGTTTTGAAAACAGTTATTGCTTCTCCCATATTTAATATGTTTCTTAAAAAAATGTTTTAAAAACGTAGTTTATAAATTTAGTGTCATCATCATGGAACATGAAGTTTAGTTTTGTACAAAATCTGTTCTTTGAAATAAAAAGATTCATTTGACAAATTTAACAATCTTTTTGAATCCAGTTTGCGATATTAAGCCTAAAAAAATTTTAAATTTGTGCATGTCAAAAGCAAATAAATCTTATGAGAAAAATTTAAAATAATTAACAAATGTAGAAGTCTTTTTATCAAACACTCACAGTATCACCAGGTGCTGAATAATTAAAAGGGGATTAGTTCAAGAAGCGCACAGTTGGAGAATATGTGATATAAATTCAGGAGACAAAATATTTCGAAGCAGGAAAGTAGCAAGAGCAAGGGTAGCAATTGAAGAGACGCGTCAGAAGAAAGAACAGAACAGAAGGTAAAGTTAAATGAAGATTTGATGATAATACGAAATAGACGACTGTGAAAGTAAAGGAATGTAATAAAGTAATATACACTGGTGCGCAAAACTTAAGCAGCAATGTAAATTTTAAGCAGTTAGCATGAAAATGCAGAAAAGGGGTTATTGAGATCAGTACAATGTAGACGCAATTCAGTAGAAAGGTGGTGCGTATGCAAATGTCAGGAAGAAAAGGGTATGAGCGACGTGAGTGTGCGGAAAACACGTACAGTCGGAGCGAACAGCTCAAGACTGCAAGGAAAGGAATACATTCGCTGCAAGTGCAAATGAGTTCTTTCGTGAAATATGGCTAAACGAAATCATCTGGACGACTTTACACGTGGAAGAATGTTCGTAAAGCAGGAGGAGGGACGCAGTTAGACCAGTATAGCTGAAGAGTTCGGAATCAACAAAAGTGTCATTTCGCTTGGAAGTGTGTGCTTGGAAGGTACAATTGTTAGACAAATTGGTTTTGGCCACCCTAGAAAAACAACTGCAGTGGAGAGCCTTTATATCGTCCTGCAGGCGAAAAGACCCTGACATCAGTCAGCAAGCCACACTGCTCAGAAAGAAAGTTAGTACAGAATCAGGGAGACAAATGTCGCGGTTTACTATGGCCAGTCGCCTTTACAAAGGTGACCTATTCGTCCACAGCCTTAAAGCTGCATCCCTTTGAAAGTTGGTCATCCGTGACACCTTTCAGGGTAGTGTTAGGAGTGCAAAAACTGGAAATCTCATCCATGGAGTCATGTCCTCCTTACGGATGAGAGTCGTTTCAGTACCACAAATGATTCTCAACTCCAATTCATTTAGAGGGAGGTCGGAAAATATGGTCATGAAAATTGTCGTCGATGAGGCATTGTGCTAAACAGGTGGACTGAGCTCTAAGTTATAGACAAAAGTTCTGTAATATGAGATCGCTATTCAAAGAAGGTGATCCTTCCCCATGTATGTCTGTTCTGACGTGCTATTAGACCCCACTTCTTTTTCATGCATGACAATGCACGGTCACACCGTACTGCTGATGTTCAGCGGCTACTGCAGAGTATAGATATGACACGAATATATTGGCCAGCCTTTTCTCCTGATATAAATCTCATAGAACATGTATGGGATGTTTTGGGAACATGCCTTGCTGCAAGATTCCATCCTCCAAGAACACCGAACAACTGAAACAGAGGCTGATTGAGGAATGAGCACTCTTACCTGAAGAACTGTTGGACAATCTGTTGCTGAGTATGGAGAGACTGTGCAAAGCAATCATTGCAGTAAGGGTTTGGCATATTTCATAATACGAGACATCTGCCTGTTGTTCTTCCTCTGGGATAGACAATCACTTACTATATCCATTATATTCATTTCTGCACCTACACTTTCGTCATCGTTTAAGTACAAAATGCTGTCTCTCATTTTTGAATTCTATGTCTCTCAGATGATTTTTTGTTTAGTTATGACAAAAAATCAGCTTTTGCTTAAGTTTTGCACAACAGTACAAGAGAACGTATGTTCAGCATTTAAAACTCCATGAAGACTCCGAAACGATATGTAAACTATATAGCCTGTATTTAAATAATATTAATATTTTATATAAATATTTGAAGATAAACTCAACCTTTACTGTAACATTTAAAAATAATAGTAAATCATTCAACAGCAATGATTTTATATAGTATTTAAATGGATTTTATTTCAATGTATTAGAGAATTTGCAAAGAATTGATAATAACGTTTAAGCTATAATCTGGGAGTGTGTTACACTCGGTGTAGATACTTGAAGATCTTTGTTAAGAAAAGACAATATTTGATATTTTTGATGGGTATTTTTTGTTGTTGTTATTGAGAGAAAGTTATAATTGATTTTCTTTCAGTATTATTGCTGCCTGTATTCCATTTCATGTATTTTGTACTAAAATTTCTAATGCTAAATATAGAAAGATTTATCACGGTCATCTATTCTGACTAGCAATAGTAAATAGAAGTCACGGTTGATTCCAAACAATGGTTATTATTTTTTGCCTATTGTCTTCTAGCTTCGTTCCAAATATTTATTACCATTCTTTATAAATATAATTTAGAATCTTTACTATTATAACAGATTTCATTTTCGAATTACTTATGCTACAAGCATTCTTGAAGGCAAATCGAAAGCCCTTTCTCCTTTGAAGGAAAATTATTTTGTGAATGACGACATTTTATAAAATAGAATTGTTATAAATAGGTTTTGCATCAACATGAAAATAAATGTTCTTTCAGAAGTTTTTTTTTTATTAATTTAAGTAAAATAGGCTTTTTTTTTTATTAAGACGTTCAACATTTTATTGCTACATTTTAAGACTATGTAATGTTTTGACTGTAAACTGAAGTGTTGATAATATTTTGGACAATAACATTAAATCACATTTCACCAATATGAAAAGAACTTATTCATATTTTCTTGAATGCATGCTTTGTTTTGCTGGAAAATATGTTTCTCTGAAAGTATGTGGTATGATATAAGGAGGTCGAGAAATATAGCAGAAAAATGACTGATGTGAAAGATATGCAAATACATATTTAATTAAATTTTCTTTATTTAAATAAATGAAAAACAATTGCACTTTTTTTCAGTAAATTAAGCGAAAACAGAAGCCACCAAAATTAGAACTGACCACATTTCCTGATGAAGGTATGGGTTGATGAAGTGTAAAGGGCTGACGAGATTCAGCGTTTCATCTAGACTGTTACTGAAGGAAAGAGGACACAGGAAATTATAAACATTTGCGTACCAACAAATGAAAATTATTTTAAGCCATGCAAAAATGAAAAATTGTGTTTTAGCAAAGATGGTTTGAAAATTGAGTGCTGCTTTGAAAATCTTTTAAAATTCCTTACAATCAATTCTACGGAATTCAAATGAAAATTATATATCTCTCGTATTCATAACAATATAGAAACATAGGTATTCTGGAATCAATTCGTTTGATGTCTGGCAAATATTAGATATTGTTTTGTCATCTCTTTGAGTCTTGCATAGTAAAAGACATTTTTAGTGAATTGCAAAGTAATCTTATTGTTATTTTAAACGGTGGCTCATTAAACACTGTTTATACTTAAATTCATAAACATTATTAGTTCTTTCGGGAAACAGATAATATACAGTGAAGAAAGAATTAATTTTGCAAAAACATAGTTTACACCAAACGTGAATAATAAGTTTAAATTTTAAAAAATTCTCATTTATCTGTATTTCTCTTCTCTACTTCTTATATTCAAGAGAAGGAGATAAAGGAAAGAATGTTGGTTACTGAATTTTTTGTGAGAAATTTCATGCCAAAAAAATATTAAATTCCTCTTAATGTTTTGATAATAAGAAAAAAGCTAGTTTTTGAAAAAAAAATAATGCTTTATTTGCTTAAAATCTAGAAATAAGTCAGGATATCAGGACTTAAGAACTATGGGCCTGATTTACATGAAGAGAATTGGGACATCTGGAATAATCTGAGATGATAAAACAAACAAAACGATCGCTAAAAACCATAATTTGAAAATGATACTGAGTGTAAGTACAATCAATTGTTGTGATTCCGAAAATTTCGCCTTCAAGTTTTGCAGTTTATTATCGATAACAAAGCAAAATGCAAAGATCAGTTCTTTCTGGGGGTTGTTTATAACTCTCTTTTTTTTGTTTACAAATGTAAATTAGAAATAATACCCTTCGAAATTAAATGTATGTATATTCAGTATTTAATAGATACTGATAACGAAAACAAGATAATCGATAATATTGAATATGTCTTAAGAATTCGAGTACTGATTTTTTCTCTAATATCCAAATCCCTCATTAACAAATTACCAAAACGAACCAGACATTAAAATGTTCGCATGTTTAAATCGAGATTTTTACTGTGCACATTTGAGAAAACAGATGACATGCATTGAACTGTAGTTTAGTGGCATATTAGACTCTTATGATAACCGATGGAATGATTTTGCTCATCTATTAATATTGCTGTTTTTAGATGATAATTCTATAGACAGAAAGTTCGGATATTAAAAATCTATTTCATAATAAATGTATTGAATAAAATGTAATAATTAACTTTATAGAATCAATGATTCGAGCTAAATCAAGAGATACTTAGGAGAATTACTTTTAACAGAAACGAAAGATATTTTGTGAGAGAATTGATTTCAAACTGAAAAAATGTATATTCGAACCTCCAGAAGCCTAATTGTATAGGGATTACACAATTTCAGACTGTTTTCGAAGATGGGCTTGGTGAAATTATACAAAATGTTTATAAGAAATGGAAAATTCAAGGTTTATTTACTTCAAACAATAGTTTTTAGGTAGAATTATACAAACTTATATGCAGTGCGACGGTTTTGTCGAACCAAGAAATCTCAAGCTGTAAATGATAATCTGGAGAAATTCTATCTTTTTAAATGAAATTTTAATAGAAACTAAAATTATTTTCCGCTACTAAAATTGTCTTTCTTTAACATGAAAGACTGAAGATCAAGATGGTGATTTAGAGTTTCTATAAAATGTGATTTGAGAATCGATTAAATGAAAACTTTTTATACGTTGTAGATTTGTTGATAAAATCACTTGCAGCCCTTTCTCTTCGCGGTAGTTATAAATTACTTTGAGAGAAACTAAAGAGCAGTTTCTAGAAAGCTAAGAAAAATACATCGTTCTCTTCACTTCAATAATTCTATGATCTCAAAGTGCAATTTTTTTTTTTTTTTTTGATTAAAAAAAGAACTGTAGAAATACTGACCAGGTTTTCTCTTCGATATGATACAGAAATTTAATGACCATTTTCTCCAGAAAAAAAAATGAAGTAACTAATTCAAAAAGTATTATAAAACACCGTCTAGAAATACTAGAGGCTCAGTTAAAGAATATTAAAAAAGCCTATCAACTCAGATGACCAAGTTCGGATATTTCGGATTCATCTGCTGTTCTTTTTGGATGCAATGAGAATATTTTGGGATACAGTTGATAGTAATAGATAAGAGAAAAATAAGAAATTCTACTTGAAAAGAAGTTGGAGGAATATCCAATCTACTTGAAATTTTATTGATCGCACGTAGTGTGGCTGTTCAGTCCAATAATTTCTAAAATAGGTTGGTTGGAGTATCCAGCGATGAAAGATCCTTGATGGATAGTAACATTCTTTCAAATCCATCTCGAAATAAAATTTAAAAATGAGGAAAATTGAATTATTTTATTAGTCAAATCTTCTTTCATGTTATTTCCACGAAGATCTCAAAGCATATTGAAAATTTTATGTCTGTTATTTTACTTCTGTGGTTTACAGTAAATGATTGCATTTAAGTGACAGAAAAGAGCTTTTAACTGTTCCAGAATTGGATTCAGCAAATAATAAAATCGCCCAATCTGTGAAATAAGAATCTTCAAGGAAGGAACATTTGAAATTTAGAATTAAAAAATTTATATATTCACTGATCTCAATAGAATAATCAGATTTTTCTACGTTATCTATCTTATTTATAATAGTGAATAAATATTGTTACATTTCCCGTTTACCTCATATGATAATTGGCATTCCGTCCAGATGTTTTCCCAACACATCTTTAAGTGCCTCCGGATCGGTAAATGGGGACCCTCTTCACCATTAGAGACATTGTGTCTGATCATTTGTTGTATCCAGATAAAGGACCACATATTTGTGTTTCGTCTTTTCGAAGAAATCCATCGTATCTTCAAGCGAGAAGAACTTCAAAACATCCAGATGTTAAACTTCTTTTCCATTATGAAGGTACTCCTCGCATCTTCGAGGAACGAACATTCACCAGCAACCGTTGTCATTAAATTTCGAAGTCAACTGGATCTCAGCCAATGTGTTAGCGGTGGACTGAATGTAATTAACGTGTGTTTGGGGAGAGTCAGCTGCAAAGATGGATTATGAACAGACATTCCCAAGATCGATTGGATTTAGGAAGCATTACGGAGCAGCTATTGGGTGAAAAGGAATTCAAATGATTCGACGGAGATAAAATGCCGGATTTTTGTTTTGAGATGAGAGAGGAGCAATAAAAGCCATTTAACGAAACATGTAGGTGTTCGAAAGTGTTCCAAATTTTGCTTCGTGTGAAATCGGGTTTCTGTGCTAAGATCCACCCATAAAGATCGGTAGATTTCTGGAGCTGAACCTGGAGTAACCGCATATTACCGTGTTTTTCTTCTGTGTGTGTGTGTGTATTCTCCGAATTAATAGAGGAACTATTTCATGAATAACTTTCAGCTGTAGTGTGAATTATGTAAATAATAATAAATAATATTATATAAGCTATACTAGATCAGAACAAGTTGTTTTGGTGTACATATATAAAGCTGTAAATAAAGGATTTTTTTTACGCTACTCTCTTATTGATCGGTCAGGATCAAGACATTACAATATACTTTGTTTAGTACGCGTTTCAGGTAAGATATACTTCGATTAATAGAAGTGTGAGTGCATATATATGTGCTGGGGGCCATAACATTAACCATAGCGAGCTAACTTAATAGGAGATTTTTTGTTTGTTTGTTGTAACTTATGTTATTTCAAAATCTTTCAATAAATGCGCTATTAACTTAGAAGGAAGGCAAAAAAAGTTTGAAAGTAGGCATGTGTTGTTCAGAGTATATTAGTATCTCAAAATTTGAGTCACATGGAAACGATGAAAATTTGTTTTATTCTAATCCCCTTCATACGCGACCACCTGAGATATGCACGTGGTTGCTACCATTGGCAGAAACTTGCTCTCGTCCAGCATTAACTTGAGGTTAGTAATTGCGTTACTGGCATATCTTTTATTACGACAAGGACACCAGTTCTCAGAGACTATTCATTGCTGAAGTGCAAAAATCGAAATGAATCTCGAGTTTCGAGTAGTAACAATTTGATACGGAAAAGAAAGCTATGCAGAAAAGGTAAGGATGCGGAAGTTGCGAGCAATGAGTTTCTGAAAAATAGATGAAAAACAGCACAAGTTAGTGCGCCGAACATTCATCAGAAGACATAAGAGTTGGAAAAAATGGGCAAACAATACTTGTTAGATTAAGTGGGCTGGTTTCATAGGTGGAAGAAAAGAGAGAAGTTTTGGATAGTGTGAGCCAGATTAAGAAGCAGCCAAGCCGTGGATCAAAGAAAACTCTTAGTGTATTGTTGTTGAATGATCACTATTAGGTATGTCTAGACAAGACAAGGCATTATTACAAACATTCATCCGAACACACAGATATTTTCAAAACGGAAAAAAATCAAGAAAGCGAACACAAGCAAAATCCATTTAACTATTTTTGCTGTGCAACTCTGACAGGGGAGGAAACAAATTGCTCGTCATATGTAAAAATGAAAAATAACAATGTTTAAAATATTCACTATTATTAAATACACAATTTAATGCGTGTTATACTGAAGACTAGTTTAGAAATTGTGTGAAACTGATAAAAAATTACATTTTGTTTTATTCAAGCAATCGCCAACTCATGCGCCTGAACTGTATTTAAAACACACTACTAAGTTTTAGTTGGTGAATTCTGTCTGCATCCCTCATCCAATCGTAAGATTAAAGAATCTCCAGTACTGTGAGAGATATATGCATACGGCATGCGGATAATGACGAAGAAGAAGAATTTCTGCACGCGTTGCATTGAGAAAATCAGGCCTATGCCGTATTGATATTTTGATGAGCATTATTTGAATGACTGGTTATCCATCAAATGCCTGATTGTTCAATAATCATGTTAATCTCGAAAACTGTTTATTAAAAGCTTAAAACATTAAACGTGTATCATTTTATTTTCAGCTCTCTATATTAGGTCGACTTTCTGTTTCTAAATGAAACGAATGAATATAATAAATAATGTGTGGTCCATTGCTTTCCTTTTAGTTTTGTATAGATTTCCTACCTTTCAATAAAATGAACCAGTACATCAAGTAATGTTGTGGGATTCGTTGTTTTCCTTTTATAATCATAGATTCGTATTATTTTAAATGCATTTTAGTTGTATATATCTTTTATATGTAGTGATTAACGAAATAGATTCAGAATGATATTTATAAGTGATACCTAGCATTTAAAATAAAGTAGTTAAAATTCCAATTCGAACATTTTTTAATATGTGATCAAATGAATTGATCTAGCTCTCTACATGAAATTTAATTGAAACTATTTCCTGTCTTAAGCATAGTACTTGCTGTAATAGTTGTCTATCTTTTAGAAGATGGGTTCTAGGAAATATGCTCATCATTTTATTATTAATCAACATATCAAAGATAACAGTAGTATAAATATTTCGTATAGTTAAAAGGTTTGTTGTTTACCGGAGCTGAAAATAAAAATAATGAAATTTTATAGGCTATTTGCCATTTTTAATCAGAAGAAAACCTCAAAGAATTATGTGCAATTATGACTAGTGTCGTTTATTCCTAAAACTAAAGCATAAATTAAAAATCCTTTTTTAACCCAAATCTACTCTTTAGTTGGTAAACGGAATTGCCTGATACCGAACAATATCCAGTATAAATCAGAATATTTATTTTTACCTTGGATATTATGGAATAATGAAGAAGCTTCAAAATGAATCAATAGGAACAATAATGAAGATACCAGAAATTTTTGGAAAAGAACTGTAAGCTTTAAAAGAATACTAACGAATGCTTCAACTAAAACTATTCTAAGTACAGTAAAGATATTTTAATTTTCAAGAGAAATGTGGTAGGAATTGCAGAAAATATATAATGCCTCTTCCATTACGTAACAGAAAAGTGAGTAAATCAGCTTTCAATGAGGAAACATTTCTGCAATGAGAACTGAAATGAAACAGAATTTCAAGATTTTGGAAGAAACTGAATTTCAACATTTGAAGATCTTATTCAAAAGTAGCATGCATATAGAAAACCGACCAAAATGGTTCTTAAAATCATTTGATTTTTTTTTCTCAAAGCCGAAAATTTTACAAGTACATCAATATCTTTAAAAGTATCTTCTATGTATCAGTAATCATATAGTTCAGTGAAACTATACAACTGAAATCAGACAACTTCAATTCGTACAACTGAAATCAGATTTTTCAGACCAGCGAACTAAGCAATAGAAACAAATAAAACTTTTCTCTCCGGTCACCTGTGGGTCATCTCTCACATCCTCTCCACATCAGTCTCAGTTACATTGTTGCAACTGATTCCATCATTGACTGCAGAGCATCAGTGATCTGTTTCACTTCTACAGACTTGAAACAGAAGAGAAACCTTATATTTTAAGACCATTTTAAGAGATTACTCCGAATAGTTTTAATTCGCTTTTACCCCCAAAAGATCTTTGAGAAGTACTTATAATTGAAAGATGGGTCGTGAAAATGAAAGTAATATTCCAGAATGTTTTGAAAAACCTTTTGGACATAACAGCTAAGTTTCCTAATATAATATGTGGCGCTTGTCATACTTGCCATGCTTATCGTTATGGATTTTGAAAAATTGAAATTTTGAGCATTCTTTGATAACACATGAGTCAACTGGTCTAGTTGACATAATTTTCAGAAAGTGTCAGTAATCTGTTATATTGAAAAATCATTACATCAAAGTTTTGAATTTTGCTTCCTCCTAATATAGAACGTTTCTTTGATAATAGAAAACTTAACTCATAACAATAAAAGCCCTCGAGTGGAAAAATGAAATGGAGAATTCGATACTGAAAAGATTAAGAAAGTTTTAATTAAAAAAATGATGTTTAAACTTTATTGTATACATCAAAGATAAATAGAGGCAGCGAACGACTCGAAATGGTAAACCAATTAATTGAATTCAGAGGCCGATTAAATTACCCCCCCCCCAAACTGAATACAAAGCTTAAAAATATTTTGTTAGATTTCGAACATGTGAACTTACGCGGTTAATAAACTTAAAATAAAGCATTCACTCTTGATTAAATCCAGTATCATTCTTATATTTTTAAAGAAACAAATTTCTTCGAAAAGCCATGGAAGTCGGTTTAAGTGGATATAACTGTGATGATTAAGGAAAGAAATTCTGTGATTTGCTGCTAAATGTTGTGTCCAAAGAGTCAATCAGGATTTTTAAATTTCCTTTTTGATTTTGAAGAGAAGATTTCTGAATGAAACAGAATGAAATCAGGGACAGCTGTAGATAGAATCGATTTCTGAAGAAGAATAAGGTGATGAACATGAAGCAGAGAAATCTTTAATGAAAAATATGCGGAAAGTCAGACCGTAACAGGTTATAATTAAATCAATCGAAAAAAATTGGAAAAAGCTGAAACGTTTGTTAATATTTTAAAGAATGGGAGTTGATGCATTTATGAAAATATTTGAGAAGTCAAAAATTAATTAAAAAGACATTAAATTCAAATAATAAAACTTTAATTGGTAATTAATTGGTACCAATTATCTTTAATTGATACCATTTGTTCTAAATTAATATATTTAATTTTGCAAACCTTAGAATTAAAAAAAAAAGTAACAAATATTTCCAGTCCTATCATGAAAATGGGAGTATAAAAAAGAAGTTTTCCAATGGCTCAACGAACAATTAAATATTAAACTTGATCAGTCTTTCAGAAATGCTACAAAATTGCAGATGAATGGCAGGTTCTGAAAAATGTTAAACTTCAAAGCAATCTGTTCAGATTATCATAGACATCCTGTTATTGGAAAAATTTTTATGACTTTCTGTAGCTACAGGTTTTATGTCTCATTTGTAGCTAATTCCTTCTAATATATAGAAATAATGGTAGATAATTGTATATTTATGTGCTAATAAAGCTTTAATTATAGCAGCTGATGTGAAAGAAACTAAAGAATCAGAAAAGAATTAAAATCAAGAGTGAAAATGACAGTTAAATCCTTATAACGTTTTCTGGGAATTGAATGAAATTTTGTGAAAAAAAGGACGAAAATAAAACGCACATCAAAGAGGTTTTGATTAAATTTTGCAATCAAATATAAATCTAGATTTAATTTTAATGTTGTAATTTTTAACATAAAGAAGAAAAACGCTTGTGGAACACGAGAAATAATCATTTCAGAAAAAAAGTGTAAATATGTTTCATATTCGATCGTGGACCATATTCGGTTGAGGGAGTCCCTATGAACTTTCACCATTTAGAAAATTAATTCGAAAAAATTATTGGACATAAATCTATCTAATTAAAATTTATTTGAAAAGTTAAGTATCCTAACGAATGTGTAATGTAGAAATGAAAAATATTAAAGAATATTCTATTAAGGATGGGATTTGATTATGTCAATCAACAAGACAATTGTTTAGCTGGAAGAAATGAATTATTGCAACATCATTAAAAGAAGCTGAGATTATTGCAACTAGAAAACGGTCAAAAGAAAATCTTTGATTAAGAATTCTGGTGTGGGTCTTACCAATTGAGCTGTGATTCCAGTACAATCTTGGAATTTTGCATCCAGAAAATTTACATAGACTACAGATATTCTGGGGTACTCAAAAATATTAATATTAAGCATTTTCTGAGAGGAAAACTTTTAAATAAAAAGTTCTTAATGGAGCAAATTTTTTCAACACAGACTTTATTTCCTCTGTGACCAATTGATATATGTCAGAATTTTATGTCATTTTTACAAAAATAAACATCGAAATAAAACGATCAGCTTCGATAGTTTGACGAATCTTCATCTTTCAAATCTCCCTAACTTTTAAACTCTCTTTTTTATCTATCTGATTGTGAACACGACAACACAAAAAGCGAATTCAGCCTTATTAATAAAATGTGTTTAACCATCCTTACGCCAAATGTGCCGATTTTTCTCAGATTTTGTACTAACTCTGTGAAAGGAAGTGATGCCTGTTCTTCCTTATGTGAACACGCTGATTCAATAACTCAAAGAAATAGACAATGAATTTTAGTGCATAACATTTTATGATCCAAAATGTAAATGTTGAATAAATTTTCAATCACATTTGTACAAGTTGTGACCATTTGTTTGTTTATTTGTCAATATATATTTAAAGCAGCAGACCAAAAAAAATAAAATAATAATAATAATAATTTGAATAAATGTTATTTGACAAGACATTTTGTGACTTAATTTATATATTTGCATTTAATTTATGGATTTAATCCATATAAAAAAAGGAGTTCAATGTGTATAATGAATTTTCTTCGTTACATAATGAAACTTAAATCGCTGCGCATTAAGTAACAAGACGGGAATGTCTGTTAAGGAGGTGGTGAAATGGGTCACTATTTATCTTGCGGACTTAACGAGACCGTGGAGGGCTTGCTTTTTCCTTTCCCACTTCAAACTCCGTGATTCGGAAAGGGACAGTTAGCTTAGTAAGAACAGAAAAGAAGATTCAATATTGTCTAAGTATGCGATCAATTGGAGGGGAGAATATTCTTGCTGAATTTGTAAGATTGAAATCTCCATTGATAAGGGAAACTATTTATCTGAGTAGGTGCATGCTAAAGAATTAAAAATATTTACTTCCTTAAATATGGTAACTGCTATTTTAAGCAATCTATTTTACGTAATTTTTTTACCATATTATGCTCGCGACACCTCCGCTCGTTTTGATATTATTATCGCAGATTTCAAAGTTTTCACCAGTATAAATATTTCATGTCACAAAAATATTTATTGAGACCGATATTTGTGTTGAATTATTAAGAATATATTAATTGGGTTCAATATTTATTTAAAAAAAATCTTTGAAATATTTTATGAAAAATATTTTAACCGAATGATTTTCGAATAAATTTATTTTAGATTCCTTGAGCAATTTCAATTTCTTTTCTTCTTTTCTTTCAATTGAGCAATTTCTTTTAGTATCAATTTGACAATTAATTACAGTTAATTACAACTTCAGAATATTTTAAAAATGCTATTTTTTTAGACTTACTTTTGTGCAAAAAAATACTTTTTTAGATTTTGTAGTTCAATTAACATTTGAAAATTCTAGAAAATGTGAAATTATAGCTGTGTGAATTGGTAGTTAAACTCTCACACTCTCAACAATACAAAACTCTCTCAGGAATTATTGTTGAAAAGAAATACAAATGACTGATTCTATAATTTTTCTGGACTTCAATTAGAATAACGCTGATGAGAACAAATGCTAAATGGGGGGAAAACTTTTGAAGCGCATTTCTCCATCTGACTTCTAATATTATCTTTGAGCTGTTAGTTGCTTTTAAATACATTTCAAGAAAAAACGTTTTCAAAACCTTTTTGAGCATAAAATCACATTTTGCATAATGCTATAATAATACAATTAGAAAGAAAAATGCGATATCTTTTCAGGCTTTCGTGAGTATAGAATCGTCTTTGACAAACTGAGCAAATATTTGTATTTTTTTAATATGTCTTTTGACAATCATTGCTTGTTTCCCCCGGAAAAGTATTTTAGTTCTAAATATTTGGTAAAAAAGAAACTAAAGGAAAGGCTAACTGCAAGTAACAGAAATGCATTAGAATCTTAAAAATCATTATTGTTTTGTGTCACTTACTGCTTGCATTCATTTGGAAAATAATATGCAAAATTTTACAGACGTTTCATGATGCAAAAATCTGTCAAAACTGCATGCAGTAGCTGAGAATCTAAAATCGAAATATTTAACAATGGAACGATTCATTTGATGAACTCTTCCCAAAGAAAGCATTGTTTTTTTCTAATTAATTTGGATACTACAAAATGAATTTTGTAATATTTTTTTTCATAATACTTGTTAAAGTATATTTAATTATAAAAAAAAGGAAATAAGTTAATCGTTTAGAGGATTTTACTTATAAATGTAAATTATCATAATCCTGAAAATCCATGAAATTTTCGGTATATTGCAAGACGATATATTACATTCGAATTCCTAATTATTTCTTAATAAAAATAAGATAAAAATAAAGATAAAATTTAGATAAAAATAAAAGTCACTCTCCATTTATGAATCCGAAATGACTCAACTTTTAAAAGTCTCTTTTGGCCAGAAATGCATCTTTGAGAAGTTTTTTTCTTACGATACATTTCCGAGAATCGGTACATGGTAAAATACTAAAGCTGGTCTTTTTAGCAGGAGAACTAAACTATATTCATATTCTAAGATGCTTTTGTTTTATGATCTTGTATCAAATCCTCTATCTTATCCAAAGCGATAATAAAATGAAAATGGATTATTTTTTTCGGAATTATTTTTTTTTCTGAGGAAAATCTGTAACGTAACGAATTTTCATTAGATCTTTTGTCCTTCTTATCATATTTGAATACAACTTTTAAATGTTTATTTTTCTATTAATTACAGCTTTCAATTAAATTAATAGAGAAAAAACTTTAGTTGGCTATTATTTTTTCTTCTTAAATTTCAATTCGACAAAATCTTGATATCGACGCATCGTCACATACTTTAGTTTGTCGTGTTGTTACAAATAATAGCTAATTATGAAAACTATAAAATGTGGTGGATAATCTCTAAAGAATGTGCATGGAATCTGAAAACATTTTAAGTCCATGATTTATTTAGCTTGACTTGATTCTTGCTTCTTAAAATGCATTCATTCTTTTACCCGCTTCCTAAGGTGTTAGAAAAAAGAAATTTTACGAACTTGATTTTTGCCAATAACAATATGCTATGTTGGAAGCTTCAGAACTTAATTATGTGTTAAATTTAATTATTTCAATTAATACTGTTTTTCTGAAATTGGAATTTCTAGTAACTAATTTGAGAAAAATTTCTAAAATATAGTTTATTACTAAAAAAAATAAAAAAATAAAAAATAGCTAAAAACGAAAACTATTTTTTTAATCGCTTATGAATTAGAGCTTTCAAAATAAATTTCTTTAAACTAAATTTATCCACTGAATCAAAATAACTTCTCTTTATCCAATCCAAATCAGAAGGTCTTATGCATTTTTACTTTAGCCGGGGAATCATTATTTAGTGAAGCTGCCGCCATGATAAAAAGAAGACTCTATTCCCTCAATGTCCGTTGTTAAATCTGAATAAGTAGATTACGGTTTAGATCGAGCTATTTAAAGGAGCTTTGATATGGCCATTTTGTCTTTAACTCTTGCTACAGAATAACCACAGATACGAAGATTCTGTGGTTATTCTGAAGACTAATTAAGGGAATACATGTTAATTGCGTCTTTCATGGAAGATCAGTGAAATCTGTTAATTTGATTAATAGCAGTAACTTGTCAGAAATGTTAACTATGTAGTAACTTCTTTCAGTGTTTTCCCTCTATCTAAAACTCCAATCTTCATTTTAATGGATACCAATTGTTTTCACCTTTCTGCAAAAACCAGAGTTGAGGAACAAATTTATTTGTGAAAAATACCCCTCCCCCCCCCCTATTTATAAAAATATCAGTCTATAAATATTTTAATGTAAGGTAAATGAAAATTTCGATATTGTTCCTTGGATAATATGAAGAACCATTTTTATCCAAATTGAAAGAATTTATGTTTAGCTATTTAAATTCAATGATTGCAAATACATTTTCCTTTTTTTTTTATTCAGGGTTATGTTGGAATAATTATTTAAATCCATTTTTATTTATACAGGGTTGCAATATCAAGATTGTTACACAATATGTCTCAGTCCTGCTGCTCCATTAATGGTTCTAATGAAAAATGCTAATTCGTTTAGAAATAATCATTAACAATTCATGATCGCATGAAATATATCCCGTTAAACTGAATCTTGGGCTAAATTTAAAATATACAAAAAATCTTAAAGTCAGTTAAAAACATTTTATTCCCTCTTTTTTCCAATAAAAGAATTGGGTAATCAATAAAAAAAAAATCTTCAAATTTTGTTTTAGAAATTTATACTTATTTTTAGAATTTATTTGTAATTTTATAATATTTCTTAAGGATATTATGAATATAATTATAAGTGTTTTAGTAAATGACCTTCCATATATCTTATTTTGTTTGTAGCTTTCTAATAATATTAAATACATGATGAATATTTTTATAATATTTATTCTAAGCATATTTCCTTTGTATATTTATAATCATATGATGAATAAGATTAAATATAATTGTAATTATATTTTATATGGTTCCTTCTTTTATGTATTACACTAATATGAGACTTGTCCAGAAAGTATTATTCCTGTGAGGAATAAATTAAAAGTAATAATACTCGGAAAAAAGATAGCTAATATTGAGCAATAGATTTAATATGCTCATCGCAGTAATCAGATGCAAGAGTCCAAAAACTGATGCCGCGGAGTCAGTCTTTGGATTTAAGCGTCTTATAAAAAATATCGCGTGGATAAAGAATCTCTCTGTATTAGTACAAATTCTAAGGATGTGCCAGGTATCCATTTCAGATATACCACCTATCATTATAAATATCGATTTGCATATATTTTATTAATTCCTTTTTTCTTTAATATGTCTACTCTCACCCGTATATCCCGAGCCTTTCTCCATTTGGAGAATGGATAAGTGAAATCCTCTTCATTGGAACCGCTGCGACAGATCATAAACTGTGATCCAAGAATATCCATCCTGGAATCTTGTTGGAAGCAGATTCTGGTTCCGGTTTTCCGCTCAGCATCTGACGAGGATTCTGAAAGAAAATATTCACCACGATGTTGCCCTCCAGCATCCAAACAGTTTCCCTTATATTGCGTAAACGGATAAAATTCAGCCGTTCTTGTATGACTTCAAGAAATTAAAGACCTGGACTTCTTTTCAAGAACTCGATTTATTTATACGAACTTCATATACTCTTCATAAAAAATGAGATTCTAAGCGCAACTTTAATTGCTGGACAGTGACTTTTAAGAACTTTATCTCTCTAGCATTGGACAATTTCTCCGACTACATTTGATTTTAACTTTTAACGCACTTGGACAATTTGTAATGAATTCGATTAATTCGTTCGAACTCTACATTATTCATGAACTTTAATTTAAAAAATGAACTTAGAATCAATATTGTAATTTTAGGAGAGTAATTCTGATGAACTTTACTTTTCTAATATGTTGCGGAAATTTCCTGACTACATTTGATTAGCTGTATTGTATAATTTCCCTTGTGGGAACTATTTTTACAGGTATGGTTATTATTTTCTTTATATTGCATTGCACTATTTGTAATCGAAATTGAAATGTATTGTAAAATTTATATTATATTTAGAAACCATCTGGCCTCCAACAAAAGAAACTGGAGGTAATAAGATAGCCGGAATGGCTCGTGTGGACACGTACCTCTCGCATCCAGACACTTGCTTTATGAGCTGGGTGCGATTGCTGCGTAGTCAGTAGGTGTGTGTCATGTGTGACTTATTTTTACTTTAAGTTGAACACTTAGGTTGACAGTAAGGAGAAACTCTATACAAAGAATACTCTTTTTAATATTAAATGAATTCATATATAGTTCAGAAACTATGGATTTTAACCGGGAATGCTTAAAAATAACATGAGCATTTAAATGATAAATTAGGTCTTAAAAACAAGAAATCATTATTTGCAGGTACACAAGTAATACTCCATATAATATTAAATACATTAATAAATAATTTAATAGCATTACAACCTAACTAGCAATGCTTCAATTCAAAATTTAAAGGATAAATTAGGTCTTAAAGGTAGGAAATCCTTATTTGCAGGTGCGCAATTAATACTTCTTATAATTTTAATTTTTTATATATAGTTAAGTAGCTTTACATTTTTACCGACAATGTTTAAAAATAACATGATTATTTAAAGCATAAATTAAGGCTAGAAAATAAGAAATCCTTTTTGTAGGTACTTCACTAATGGATTAAGCGTAATTTGTAGGTACTCTATCCCCGAAATAAATTTTGTTTTCGGGTATTGTGAAATTTATAAATCATTTTGTAGGATTTATATTTTTATTTGGGTTTAAATTATTCAATGATACTTTTGAGAAATATTTTAGTGTTTTGACGAAATAGTTTGATGCTCCGAAGCCAAGTTCCCCGCATGAATATCATTTAATTTTTAATTTAATACTATTTTTTGAATCATTTAGAGCTGGAATATCCCGGCAGATCTTGAATCAAAAGGCAATTTTTAGAGCTTCCGTCGATTTGAAAGGATCGCATACACCATGGAATATTTTCTAATAGACCATTTTTCGTAAAACCGAAGGAAATGCAATGTTAATTAATTTAATTTCTACATTTTTTTAAAATGACTTTGGTCACAAAAATTAACTACTTCGTCTTGCATAAGTATCTGATATAAGACTTCGCAGTATATTAATAGATAGTGATTTGTCTAGACGATAACTGTTTCGAATCGACATGTTTTTCCATCTAGCAAAACACGAAGGATTTAAATTCCTAAAATATTCTTTCTTTATATTAAGCTGAGGAATTTTTTACCTTAATTTTACTCCTTTGATCTGATCAAAGTTTGTTATCAGGCAAATTTAATTTCTATTTCCAATATATAGAATACTGAAGAGGGTCCCCCCCCAAAAAAAAAAAATCAAAGGAAGAAAAAGTACTTAAGTAGAGCCACTAAGAAGAGCTCTTAATAACGTAGGACCCTATAACTTTTAATTTAGTACTTTTCACTTCGTACGTTGTATACTTTATTATATTCCAATCTATAATATACTAAACGAAAGGTACAGGTGTATTGACAATCACCGATGCAGGTAGTTTCGCCTTTATCTATTAAATCTGGAGCATAGAAACTTCGAAGAATACGAATGTCCATTTATAACCGTTATTTTTGAAATTTTAGTTAATTATAAAATTTAGCTAAAATTTTGCGTTTTTGGACAATGGCTACTGAAATTTATTTTGGGTCAAAAGTAATTTTTTAAATATATAATTTGTCTTAATATTATTAGTATAATTATGTTGTTATTTTTTCTAAAAATCTAATTAAAAAAAATTCTATAATTATCAGCAATAGTTGTCATCGTTTCATCTAATTTGTAATTGCATGACTTTTAGTTATTGTAAAAAGACAAGGATTTATGCCTTTACTTTCGCATATTCTCTGAGAAATAAACTGAAGATAGAACACCACCACCACCCAAAAAATATGCAGTTAATAAATTAACATGTCTAACTTTGCATAAAGCTACTGATGCTAAAAGCTATTTTAGTGAAATAGTCAGAAGAATGTTATGCCTAAGGGAAAAATCAGAATTTTAGTGTATTAACATTTCCAAACAGTGGGTCGATAACGACGGTAAAGTTTAAATATTGGGAAATCTTGTGAGCTATGCTGCTCGAATTCGGTTGTAAATGAGTTTACATGTCTATGATCGATTTAATGAAATTAATTTCTTAATTCAGGATTGTGTTCCGATAAGAATGAAATAGTGTACTTTCATGCAGAATGCACAAATTTGAAATATTTGATGTATTTAAAAACAAACATAATGCATTGATTATATAGATGAAAATTATCTACAAAAACACTTTAAGCGTATCTAGGAGCTGATTTATTTTAGCTTAAATGTTAAGGATTAAATTAGCTTTAATGATTAGGAACTTCATTAAGTTAGTAACGAAATAAGGCCTCATTAAAGAATATACCGACAGATTGAGGTTATTACTTTATAAAGCACTTGTCGTGATTGATACAGATTAACTATAGTGCACATTTGAATCGGTGTAGGTATAGTGTACTTGCAAATAATGCAAAATGTAAAGAGAATTCCAAACATTGCTCAATTTAGCCTTAGAATAAGATAAATTTTAACTCTTCTATCCTTCGCAATTTAAAGATCTGCTCAAAAATCAAATTTGTAGTGCTTCCATAGATGTCAATTCATCACATTAGACATGAAATAATCTCTAATTTTTCTAGACAAAATAAAAGCGAGGTACATACGATGCTAATTAATTTATTTACTTTAAAAGATTATTCAAAAAATGAAGGTCAAAAAAGTTAACTGTGTTGCCCGGTATAGTTAACTGATAAACGCGTGGCGCTACATTTGGTGCACAGTGATAAGCTTAGGAAGGTGACTCTTCGAATGCATATATTTCTCCTTCAATCAGAACGTGAATAATCTAAACGAAAAAACTTTCTCTTTTAAGTTAAACTGGCGGAAATCGATGTCTTCTCAATCAGTTTACACGGTGCATATTTTGTTGACTGGGTAAATTTAACAATATTTTAATTCAAATGGTATTGAAAGGTTTTCCAAACGAAAGATAAAACATTTAAGTGGCTCTATAAAATATTCCTATATAAAGGCGCTAAAGCATAGAATTATTTCTTTTAATTTTCTGATTATAAGCCCTTAATTTGTATATTTTATTATATTCCTAATAAGATTAAATGAAAGTGTTAGCTCTCAATAGCAGAGATAGTTTGACCTAAAACTACGAAAATTGGAGGAAATAAATTTCGAACGGTGGGAATAAACGTTATTTTGGATATTTTAAAGAATTTCTGTTAATTATAAATTCAGCTCGATATTTTCGTTTTGTCATAATAATCTGAAATTTATTATACATAAAAAATAGTTTTTGAATTTCTTTAAAATGCATAGTTAAATTTTAAATGTTATTAATTAATGAAAAGAAATTTCGTGTATTGAGAAATAGTTTTCGTTGTTCCATCTAATATGTAATAGCACGGCTTTCACTTGTTGTCAAACGATAATGATTTTTTCTTATAACTGGCTCGTACTCCATGAAAAATAAGAAAGTGAATTTAGACGAAGGAATAATATAAATTTCGAAAATCGATTACTCGCGCAATTATATTTTCGATACCATTATGACGTTACAGGATTTAACTTTATTAAAAAGATCTTGTGCAAAATAAGCGATATAGGTGTGGAGCTAAATTAATGCGTCTATTTTTGTATATACCAATTGGTACCTAACATTATTTAAGTAAAAAAAAGAAATTGTACATAAAGAAATGAATAGAATTTTAAAATAACGAGTATTCGAGAAAAGCTATTGGGTTAAATACTCATACTGTGAAATCTTTTGATCAATTTTCTGAAATTAACAGGAAAATGACACTGCACGTCGGGTATCAATTTAATTAAATTAATTGATTCATTCATGATTGCTTTCCGACATGACCGAAATAGAGTTCTCATAGAGAATGTGCAAGGATTAACTATTCGACATCTTTAAGAATAGGAATGAAAAATACCTGCAAATAAAATTTCAAGTGCAATAGGACCTGACAAATTAGCTTTAATTGCTATGTCACTAACTTTACGAGATTTTACTCGTAAAAATACACCGAGGGACAGAAGTTGCTGCTTTGCAAAGTCTTTCAATTGATTTATACAGTTTAATTGTAGTATACATTTAAACCGCCTTCAATGTATTGTACTTACGAATAATGCTAACCTTAAAAGCGATGCAAAATCAGCCTCAGCATACGATACATTTTAACTCTCATATTAGTCGACTTTTAAAGGTTGCTCACATATAAGGACGGCGGCAAGGCTGTGGAGTCTATATCGTGGCACAAGTGAAGATCCGAATTCCTAATCAGAGATTCCAAAATCCACCCTCGTTATATGATTGCCGTCTGGAACGGAATAGAAAGGAAAGCTAACCGTCGTTTGCGGTATCTTCTTTGTTTTGTTATATATTCATTTCTATGAATAGTAATTTTTCATATTCATCACATTGATGGAATCTTAAAAGGAATAGAATGAAAAATACAAAAATCATTTTTAACGGAAAACATAAAACTAACATAACATAAAACTCGTTTCAACTTCGTTTATACTGTTATCTCAAAAACCTAATCCTTTAGTTACGGACTCGAAAAAGAAATACAACTAGACTTAGGTTATGACCTATTGACTACTTTGCCAATTACCGAGCTTTATTCGATACAGTTTAAATGCATTCCACATTGCAATCGTCGTGAGCGTATTCTACCTGCAAATAAGGCTGCCATTAAAAATTATGCGAAATTACGATTCAAATCAGTCTCAGAATAAGATGCATTGTAACTCTTTCATAATTCTGCCGAACATTTGAAGACTCCAATTCCTAATGGAAAATTTTAAAACAAGCTCTTTATATAATTGCCATTTAGATTTTATAGAAAGAAAAACTAACGGTTCTTTTCGACGATGGACAGGAGAGTCCCATCATCCTCATTCGTGGGAATTTTCCCCGTTTTGCGTCAGATGGGTACTTTCAATTCACCGAATTATTATTTTTTACTTTGAACTTATACCTTAGGGTCTAATGAGCTTAAATATCACGAAATAACAATTCGTTACTATCCTTCTCTTACGATTTTGTCTCCTACATTTTAAATAAGCAATACGAGAAAGAGGTGTTTGCGTATTTTGATGCTATTGAGGGCAATGTATACACACACACACACACACGCCGAATAATCGAGATCCGTTATTTCTCGTGGCTTATTACACACTCTCAAGATATCTCAGCGGAAACAAATAATGAGAAATAAATTATTTAAAAATTAATTATAAAAAAAGTTTAATTCCAAGAATTAAACCTGCCAGATTTGTATAGCTGAATCATTTTCATACACACAATTTTATAATGCAAACTAATGTTCCATATTCAACTAGTTATACTGTTAATAATGTAAACATAATATCAAATTACCAGCAAGATGAAAATATATAGGTACAATATTATGCTCAGAGTAATTAGTTTTTAAATTTGAAAATAATTGTAAATGTAATTATTCAACAGACTGTATTTTATTTAAATTAGAATGAACTTTTTAAATATTAGAAAGAAGTCTTTGTCAAGAGACACGGTCATTCGTCGTTTTCTACTTACTGTCAACATGAGTATTCACCGATTTCTAAAGGCGATTCAAATATTAATTCTTCTTTAGTTGTTGTTACCTCTCTGACAGCATGATCATTTTAGAATGAATTATCTTTATAATGTCAGCATATTTAGCATAATATGTGTGTAACAAATTAGTAGTGATGAAGTTGTATCCACCTACATTACTTTAACAGACTATTATAGGAACTCCTTTACTTTGATTTTCGACCGAAATTGAAATTTATTTCGAATGCTCCTTTTTCAATTTTTTTCTCTCAATTTTAGGAACTATATTTTCTTGCTCTGTTATAAATCGTGCAATCAAACTGTGCTTATCGTTTGTCAAATTAAGAGATATTGGTTTTTCTTTAGACTTGGGAACCTTAACGCCTCAGTGATCTAAATTCACGTGGAAGTACGAAGATAGTCCCCACCAGTGTCTAATTTATACAGTCAGCTTTAATTGTTTTATGGAAATTTATTTTAGGCTGTCATACAAAATTCAGCGAATTATATTGTTACTTTTCTAATGCACTAGACTAAGTGGTAAGTTAGTGCCGCGTGTATTTTGATTTGGGAGATTTCTCGAGACGTATCGTTAATTGTTTGTTTAAAATTTGCATTATTCATTATTCTCAAATTGATTTTCCCTTCATGTGAATTTAAATTCTAAAATATAATCTTAATTCCCTAATTTCATATATATTAAATAGCTGATAATTGCTTGTGATTCAGAAATCACTGTCTGTTGCGCATAAAAGCAAGCCAGAATCACAAATGAATATTTGATTGAAATCTTCACGCGCGCGCGCACACACACACACACACACACACAAATCATAATAGAATAATAAATACTCAAAATATCAGCCAAATGGAATAAATATCGTTTTTTAAATCAGAAATTGGCAAATATAGTGAGTATGCTTATGTCTAGTTGAAACTCTTGGATTGCAGCTTCTCACCGTTCACATTCTTGATTATATCATTGTGGCCATTGTGCTCCGAGCTTCGAAAAGCTCCGGAAAGAGTCTACATTTCGGGAAGATTCCAAGCTTTTATAAAAATTATTGTAACTAGGTCGGCATAACAATCGTCTCTTAATTCATTAGATGGATAGCGAGTTTTTTGATATTCATGTCCTCTGTTTTCTTTTACAATTTTATATAAAATGAAGGAAGTTAGCGATTTCCAGTTGACTCTTTAGCCGTTTCTGCCCTTGGTTAATCTGAGAATTCTGTCATTTTTGTCTTTCTTGACTCTTCTGATATATTTATCGGAAAAATTTGAATCATCCTACATATTTTCCTTTTTATTGTCATGAAACCAAACGGTTTTTAGTTTCATCATTTCGAATTGGACTTCTTACAAAGAGTCAGCATGTTTTAGGTAAAAAAAAAATCCTCAGGACTATGAAGTCTGTAATGCCAATACATTCGTTTAAAATCCCTTATCGTCATTGTCATATTAGAAGTACATGCCAAAATAACCCTCGTATTGCTTCAAACTAAATTAATGAAAATTAATTAAAAATAATTTTCGTCATGTGCTCCGATGGTGCTTTCACTTTTTAACAGTTATTGTCTCTAGCCATGGTATATTAAAATATATTATAGGATTGAGATTGGTTTAAGAAAAGTGATTCATTTAGTTTATTATAAAAATTAAATTCGATTAACTAATTAATAGTGTGAATTAATAATTAAGAAACAAATGAAGACATAACAGTTTGAGTGAGATAAGGAATTGAAGCATTTAAGTTTCTTTCCTATTGAAAAATTTGTCAAAACTTGTGCCAAACTACATAATTTCATGCAAAATGGAGGAATTTGGTGGGAGGCATTCTTCCCATGGCCTTAGAAAGGTTTAAAGAAGCGAAGAATAAATGAAAATTAGCTTTTGATTATCAGTGACCTAAATTAACATGGAAGTAACGAAGATGGTCCCCACCATTGCCTAATTTATACAATCAGCTTTAATTCCTTCATGGAAATTTATTATGGGTTGTCATACAAAATTCAACGAATTCCATTATATTGTCCCTTTTCGAATGCACTAGATTAAGTGGTAAGTTAGGGTCGCGTGTAGTTTGGTTCGAAGATATGGGATATTTCTCGATCCATATCGTTAATTGCTTGTTTCAAATTTGCATTATTGCGTTATTCTGAAATTGATTTTCCCCTCAAGTGAATTTAAATTCTAAAACATAATCGTTATTCCTAATTTTATATTTATTAAATAGCTGATAATTGCTTGTGATTCAGAAATCACTCTCTGCTGTGCTTAAAAGCAAGCCAGAATCACATATGAATATTTGATTGAAATCTATACACACACGCGCGCGCGCGCGCACACACACACACAATAACAATAGAAAAATAAATATTCAAAATATCAGCCAAATAGAATGAAGATTGTTTTTTAAATCAAAAATTGGCAAATATAGTGAGTATGTTTATGTTTAGTTGAAACTTTTCGATTGCAGCTTCTTACCGTTCACATTCTTGATTATATAACTGTGGCCATTGTGCTCCGAGCTTCGAAAAGCTCCGGAAAGAGTCTGCATTTCGTAAACTTTCAAAGCTTTTATAAAAATTAATGTAATTAGGTGTGCATAACAATCGTCTCTTTATTCATTAGATAGATAGCGAGTTTTTTGATATTCATGTCGTCTGTTTTCTTTTACAAGTTTATATAAAATGATGGAAGTTAGCGATTTCCAGCTCACTCTTTAGCCGTTTCTGTCCTTGCTTAATCAGAGAATTCGGCCATTTTTGTCTTTCTTCCCTCTTCTGACATATTTATCGGAAAAATTTGAATCGTCCTACATATTTTCCTTCTTATTGTCATGCAACCAAACGGTTTTTAGTTTCATCATTTCGAATGGACTTTACAAGGAGTCTGCATGTTTTACGTACAAAAAAAAAAAAAAAAAAAAAAATTCTCAAGACGGTGAAGTCTGTAATGCCAATACATTTGTTTAAAATGCCTTATCGTCATTGTCATATTAGAAGTATATGCCAAAATAACCCTCGCATTGATTCAAACTAAATTGATGGTATTTAAAATCATTTTCGCCATGTGCTCCGATGGAGCTTTCACTTTTTAAAAGGTTATTTTCTCTAGCCATGGTATATTAAAATATATTATAGGATTGAGATTGTTTTAAGAAAAGCGATTCATTTAGTTTATTACAAAAATTAAATTCGATTAATTAATTAATAGTGTAAATTAATAATTAAGAAACAAATGAAGACATAACATTTTGTGCGAGATAAGGAATTGGAGCATCCAAGTTTCTTTCCTATTGAAAAATGTGTCAGAACTTGTGCCAAACTGCATAACTTCATGCAAAATGGATGAATCTGGTGGGAGGCATTCTTCCCATGGTCTTAGAAAGGTTTACAGAAGAGAAGAATAAATTAAAATTAGCTTTTGATTATTGTTTGCTTCATTTTTTGAAGGCCGCTTATATATATGGTTTGCTACAGTACTGTGCTAATTAATTTGGACAAACACAAAAAATTTCACAAATGTTGTTTAATTAGTATACGTTAACTTACATGCACGGTATAACAATCTAATACAAAATATATCCTTCTCTAGCTTGAATGAGATCCTGTATACGATTTGGCATAGATTCGACTAAATTAGAACATAAACTTTTGATCTCGTCATCACAAAACCAAACTTTTATAGCATTCTCAATCATTGTTTTCTTTGTTGAGCAGTCCATTTAACTCAGACGTCTCTTTACAATGCCGTTATGTTCTGTCTTTGAAAAAAATTGGTTGTTGGCTTAGAAGTATGACATGGAGCAAGATCTTGCTGAAAGATACCAACACCACCAGCGAACTTTTGCATCATAGGCACAATTTTACTTTTGATTATAGAAATGTATTGTTTAGAGTTCATCATCCTTTCAACTGGTACTAAGCTGCCAGGTCCTCCAGAAGTAAAATAACCCCAAAACATCTGTTTCTGAGGGGGCATAACTGTTTGAATAAGATATTTGTTCCCTGATGGGTTCTCCAATACTTCGCCTGACAAATCTTGTTCGAAACCCTTGCACAGGAAAATGCGTTTCGTCGCTGAATACAATCTTCTTCCAATCTTGTGCAGTCCAGGATTGATATTTCCTGGCCCAATCCAAACGTTTTTTCGTCATTGCAGGGGTTAATAACTGTTTTTCATTGGTTTTCTAGCAAATCTCCCAGCTTCAATAAGCCTTCGACGAACTGTCGATGAATCACGCTCACACTAGTAGCTAATAATTCTCTCTGAAGATCTCTACTTGTTTTGCAAAGATGCATTGTAAAATTTCGTACAAGAAATTTGTCTGTTCGAGGTGTGGTCTTGCGTTTGCGTCCACATTTACTCATTCGTTGTGGAGACATTGTCACAAAATTGTCTTGCTGATTAGTAATCCTAGAAACAATGGATTTCAACTCTAACTGCTGCAGAATATTCCTGATAGTCATAGAAGTATACTGACTGAGGGTAACAATTCTAGTCTTTTTCCTGGGAGTGATATCCATTTTTTAAATGCACGTCAGAAGGAGACGATTCACGCAAGCGACCGCTTGTTACAGCAACTGAAGGGAAAAATTTTCGACATATCATAATTACGTGGTCAAACCGGCTTAGACTAGCCCATCGAGCACCTGCTGTCTAGTTTAAGAATGTTCTTAAAACGGCCGCAGTCAAAATAAAAGTTGAACACAATTTACTAGAAAAGAAATTGGCGCACGTTCGTAAACCGGCGTTTTGCTTTCCCCCGACCATTAACAACAGGGCGTAAACTTTCCCGCGTCTCGACTATCACCACCTCCTAAACACCGAGGATTTTGAATAGTACTGACTGATCAATCAAGTAATAAATCTGTCGACGCAAGGCAATTGCCATGCGGTTTTTTAACTAAGAAGTTGGTTTTCGCTCTGAGAACTAAGAACTTCTCTTTTTATCTGCAGTGTTTGCAGACAATAGAATTTGTTGAAAAATAAATTTAAAAAAAAACTCCTCAATATGATTTTATAAACTTTTATAAGCAATAGAAAATTTGTTTAGTATTTAAAAGAATTATCATTCATCAAATTGCATTACGAATATAATACATTCTTTTTACTGACATTCAGTGAATTTTACTTCAGTTTTTTTCTAAATACATACATATATAATGAAGGAATATATAGTTCTTTGATTAAAATAAATTATAAAAAATTTATTATTAATAATTTAAAAATACTACATTCATTTCGGAAAATATAATCTGTTATTAAAAATTTTTAAATAAATTTTAATAATTTTAAATAATTTTTTTTTGTTTGTTTTCAGATTTTTTTTTTTTCATTCCATTTTTTTAAGTTCTGAAAATAATAAAACAATCTTTTGTCAATATATAGTAGGTGAATATTTTATTGATAATATATTGATGAAAATATTATTAACTTGAATATTTTTGACTTATTATCTTATTTTGAAATAATTAAAATAATAAGTAGAAATAATAAATTTTTAAAGTTAATTTTAATACTAAAATAAGAAAACATATTAATATATCCATTTACTCACGAGGCTTATATCTGATAAAAATCAACATTTCGTTCATATTTTTAATAAGTGATTGTTTTGAATGTCAATTTCTTATATCGTTCCTAATTTTATCACAAATCTTAGTAAAAATAGTTAGTGCAGAATTATTTTCATAAATCCATGCATTTCTCTGCCAACAAATATTGCAAAGAATCTTTCCTTCATCAAACACCATCAATGAAATCAAAAATTTAACTGTACCCATTTTATTAAATTATAACATTATGATTTTTTTTTTTTTTTTTTTTTTTTTTTTGAAAATTCGAAAATTATCTCGTAGATAAAAATGAGACTTAGCTGCATGTGTCCAACAATTAAGAATTACCCCTTTCAGACTGTTGCTTCCATGCTCTTCATGTCTGAAAAATTCAAACGAATTTCATTGGCAATATTTATAAGGTATTTCACTGCATGTGAATTTCAAAACATAGATGCAAAATAAAATAAAAGAAAAACAATCTTGAGTAAGTAATCATAACTTCAACAACGTTTAAAAACCCGTGAGTGAAAAATAAGATTTTTATTTCATTCCAACAATAAAAATACTTGATACAAATTTTGGCACATTAATTAAAATAAAACAAATTATAGATATTAATGAATCTGTAATAGTTTTACCAGTTTGTGGAGGAAGGGCAGAGTTCTTCATTTAAAGGATCTTATCCACCAGTCACAAAAATTGGATGGAAGAAAAGTGACTTAACAATGACATTACATATTAAGAAGGTTGTGCCAGATCGGAAATAATATATATATATATATATATATATATATATAAGTTATTTTATATATATAAGAAAAATAGAGAGAAGCGTGAATTTTTACGTCCTAAAATTAATTGGCAAAGACCAGTGCGGAGAATCATGTTGGTGTGGTAAATCAGCAAGTTAGTGGTGGTCTAGTCACAGATGATTCATCGGGGTCTCATGATGTTAAAATCTTCTTATCATGTGTAACTACTTTTTATCAAAGCAAAAATAATAATCACAAATAGCTTTTAAAAAATCCAAAAGCTAATATTTTCGTAAATTATTAATTTTTAAAGCATAATAAAAATTTAATTAAAATTTTCCCGTGATAATTTGAAGGAAAGTAAATTAATTAATTTGACATTTGTATATTAATTTATCGAATTTTACATCAATATATTTCATTATGAAAGTGAAATTAAATTGTCTTCTTTGTTGCTTCTATCATTTCAACCTAATTTTTTCCATTGTTGATATCAAGATATGATCCAACTTATTATTTAATGTTGAGCATGTTTTCAGTGGTATGTTTTTGTTAAAACTTTTGTTATACTTTAGATCTTTAAAGTTAATTATTGTAAAGCTCAAGTGCAGAATCAAGCATTGGTGAAAAAGTTTTAGCTTGTTTTTGAAAATTGCTATTAGGATTGGCCTTAGGAGGCGAATTAGAAATAAATTTCCTAAAGGAAGCAATTTTTCTATTGGAAACAATCTTCACAAGTATCTGATCAATAGCCGAATTCCAACCAGAATATAAACAAATTTAATAAGAAAACCCACTTGCATTGTATTAGTGAACAGAGAAATCGTATTTTTTATTTTACTTTTTAGTCATTAAGTATTATTAAATATATTAAGAAGTACGTCTTTAAATGTTCTATGAAAAAAACTTTAATTTAATAGATATGAAAATCAAAAATAGTAGAGCACACACTTTGTTTGACATAAAATCTAAAACTGATTAGAGAGCTAAGCTTAAAAACTTTTTTCATAGATTATTGCCATAATACCCAAGTTAATTTTATAAAAAGAACAGCGCTTTCATGAATGATGAATAAATCTTTTGAATCCAAGACTCATAAATTTCAAGAATGGTAAAGATTAAAAGAACTGATCAGAACATCTTTCAAGAATTCATTAGTGTCTTGGTGAATGCCTAGCAAGGGAAAATATCCTCCTTTTCAATGCAAGATTCGTATTAAAAGTACTTCTATTGTACAATCTGCCTGGCGCATGTTCTATATAACCCATTTTGAGACACTAATTTTCCTTGAATAGGCTGTTGTCACCAGATGTAACACTTTACTTTAAGCACTAAACTTTATGACAACTTTAAGCACTAAATCTACCGACATTTCACAGCTTGATTTGATCGTAAAACTTCTATTAACAATGCGGACAAGCCGAAAAACTCCTTTCACATAAAGAAACACGTGGACTTTCTTACCGGATACTAACAATTGAAAGAAACCGAGATCCATAGATAAAAAAGTTCTGAATCTACAGCCTTGTGATACGTTCAAACAGTTAGAAATCGTATCAGCCTTTAATGCATTTATTTAATTTCATTAAATAGCTAATATTGTTTTAATGCAGAGAAATAATTATAATTGCACAGATACATTTATTAATTCTATTCTTCAAAGCATTATCATGATCATCGAATTTTGTTGAATATAAATAAATGTTTTCCATTTATTAAATATGTTTTCTTTCTTACATATGCTATACTTTTTTGAATAGTCCATATTATTACTAATAATTTTTTTTTCATTTACGATTTTCGCAGCCTGTCACAAGACACAAAACGTCCTCCCATTTGAATGTGCTTTGATTTTTTATAGAGATTTTAAATATATATTTATAATATAATTATATATTTTAAAGATATAATTTCTAAAAAATATTTTTTATATTTATAAAAGAAGCGGTTTTTTTTCTACCTGACCCCCCCCCCTCCCCCCAAAAAAGAAAGACAAATATGATTTGCAAAACGCAGTAAACAACGCTTGTATTTAAATAGTGAAATAAAAAATAATATTAAGCAGTAAAAAAGAATAATAGTAACTACATTTATCAAGATACTTTAAATAAAAACGTCTATAAAAATAATTAAAAACCCTTTTACTAAAAACTCACTCTAAACAGTAAAAAATAAATAATTAGATCCAAAAATTTTCAAATTTGCCTTTTATTACGTATTAAATGCTTGGCCACAAAATCTATATACAAAGCTTAAGTAATAGTTAAAATTACATTTGTAAATAAATATTTGTCTCGCTTAATAATCGGGATGAAAATAAATTTAAAAATTTTATATAAGGATTTTTTTTTATTTTACTGCATTTTAATAAAAGTATTATTAAAAGTTCAAACGTACTTTTTTAATATTTCATCAATCAAGTACAGAAAAATCAAACTTGTTTCTGCGAACTAATCACAGTCATTAACTGTTATACATGATTATGACATGTAAATATGAGGGATTCCCTACCTTTAATAAGTATCATAGTTTTCATTTAGATATTAAATTTGTGGTGAAATAATGAAATATTCAAATCAGAAATGAAGTATACAACTCATATCACCAATCGATCCTACAATCACGAATTCTTACGAAAAACGTTATTTCCCTTTCTCGGGAGTACATTCCCCTAATTGGAGGGACCACCCAAATTCTGTCAGCGAAAACCACAAAATGACCTTAACAAGCAGATGACCCATCTCGTTTATTGCATTTAAGGGGAAAGCATTGACGACTTTCTACATCGGAGCCGGGTTTAAAGCAGTTTGCGGAAAGCAACTTCCTACTTTCCAGCAGGTTTTCAAGAGACACGTTGAAGAGCTAGTCAAGGGCAGTCGCGCGTTGTAAGAAAATGCAGTTGAAACCGTTTGAGGCAGAAAATCCCCTAGAAGGAACAATTTTCTTAAAAAATATGTTTGTCCCAATTAATTCACACAGTACTGTAGATCTAAAAATGTTTTCTGGCTGTCTTGCTTTGAACCGGATATGAAGCGATTTTAGATACAAAGACATGTATGTAGTTTTGATTATTTTTTTAAATGTTTCAAACTACTATAAAAAAAACTACTATAAAAGCTTGATATTCTGAATAATGTTCAGTTATAAATCTAATTAGAATTTTGTAAAACCATTTTTCAGTGAGCAATAGCTGTACAAGAGGAAGTAGTGTGTGAAATTCTGCAAATCTAAATTTGATAGCCTGTTCTGAAGAGGTCATTGAAAAACTTTGCAGCATATATATCGCAGGGCGCATCAAGCAATTTTTGAAATTTTGCCAGCCTTTACGCGTTATTGTGTTAAAATTAATCGTTCTTTTTTCTAAATGTCGTCGTTATCAGTACTATAAATTTTGGGATTAAATTGGGTATCGACTTATAAACAAACATTTGGCATTTTCGGTGAAAACGTTCTAAATTACCTCAAAAATGTGATTTTAAAATCAATAGTATTAGTTTTAAAGTGATCTTTTATGTGAATTCAATTTAATAGTTCTCACCTATCCATGATTTTTCCACATTTTTAAAATATTTACATACATGATTTTCAATAATACTTATCAGTGTTCCAGTAAAATTCAAACCATTCAACCACGTCTCGAAGGAAAAAAATGAGTAAAAAGTACGGGGTTGAAAAGTTTCTGTACGGAAACAAAGACATGCACATCCATAATTTCTTCTTACATACATTATATTACAATACATTCATTTACGTTTTATATACAAATAAAGATTATATCGTTCAAACAGTTTCATCTTTAGACTTTTTATGAATCGCTGGGTTTTAGAGAATCCTCCGAATCTTAAATTTGCCCGGGTTACTACATTTTTCTAAAATGCAAATTTCTAAATCTAATCTTTTACTTCGGCACTTTTCCTGTATTCTTGACAAGTTTTGAGACCATCCATTGTCGCGTTCTATTAAACTAACAGATCGCACAAAAGGATTTTTTATTAACAGTATTAAGGGTTTGATTTAGTTGTGAAATCAAACTACTTGAATGCATGAGGGGGGGGGGATATATGAAAAAAATATGTGTCTGATTTATTTTTGATTTTTTTGCGATTTTTATAAAATGAATTAAAAATTAGCCAATAAAACCAACAGCATGAAATAATTTCGAATTAACTTATGATGAAATTTAACAATTATTCAACAAGTATACATCCATTCAGATGAAAGATAATTTCATTATGATTCTTGATCATATTTAACTGAACTGTGTTTCACAAAATTAGCTTTAAACGAAGACATATATAGCCTCATGTCCTGAATGCTCCTTACCGCGATATTTATTTTAAAATAATCCTGTTAAATCCGCAGGTTCTATTTCAACGAAAAGTATTAAACATTTAACAGCAAGCTCTTGACACTTTTCTTTCAACTGGATTTCCATAACTTTGCTTCAACCACTTACGTTTCAAGATTTTTGTCATTACCAACATTACTAGTGCCTTGCTAAAAAAAAGTCTGGTGGCATTCCAGTACAAGATCATTACAAGAATTCTGACAATAATGAAGTAAGTTTGAAATAAAAAAATCACAGCAAAAACTTGAGTAGTATAAGTAATACAAAAATTACTCTCACAGTAATATATAAAAAAAATCATAATTACTTTATATCTTTTGCTGACTTAAACTGTATGGTAATTTTTTTAACTTCTTAGATTTTTTTAAATGATTGTTCTCAATTGAAGTGTATTTCTTCAGAAATTTTATTACATTGTGAAGTATTATTATTTTTTTGTAAAAAATAATATATATGCATAGACTTGTCATCTATTTTTCCAGCGTTGTTTCTTTATTTTATATTCTTTCACTCATTTTTTCTTTGTATGCCTCTCTTGATAAAACTCCCTGCAGTGAGTTTATAGTTATAGAATGTTTAGGACCTTAGATGTTTCATCTCTGAACACAGCATACTGTATGGTATGAAAGTTTTTAGAAGGTATGTGAATTAATCTAACTTTGGTTCAAAATATTTAAGTCCATCACACACAAAAAAGCTAAATATTAATGTGTATTACATTTAATTTTTTCGGCATAATAGTTCGACCCTCGCATTTGGTCAGGACTCTTGGTTGATAAGTTATGAGAGTTAATATTGATCGCATTTTTTTACCAAAGAAAATTGCTCTGTTTCTAAATTTGAATCATCACAAACAAACGGCATTTTTTATCTTTCATTGCTATGTACGTTGAAATACATCCTCAGTCACGTAAAAAAATAGTTGATGTTTAGAATAGATTGCTGTTGCAGTTACGAATGTCTAACTTTCTAATTAAACTCTGATAATGTTTTAGGAGCGACTAAGGAAGATGCTAACTGAAAAATCTTTTTCGACGTGAATGTTACAATCAAACTCAGAAACAGTAAAATGTCTCTGAACGCCACCTTTATTCGAATTGTCATTTCCTTAAAAGGCCATAAATCGTTCCGTATCTATAATGATCTTCATAATATGATTTAATTTTGGCCTTATTCAATATATTAAATTTTTTTAACTGAACTCGGCCAACGAACAACATAGGGATGGCCATAAAAATTCTACAGCCAACACAGAGCTGACCATAAAAAATAAAATCGAATTTAGAAATTTAAAAAAAAACCTGTTCCCATATGTCTGTGAACTATATTACATATTTTTGTTTAAAAAAAATTATTCTAAAATATTTCCATTATATGAAAAGAAATTAAAGTAAATCTTTCCTGAATTCTCTGGAATCCGAATTCTCTGGCTTCTTCTTGCGTACAGCCGACCACCCCGCCATCACTGAACGTAGCAGTATCGACAGGATCGAATTCTCTGGCTATCCGAATGGGGAACAGATCATGTGTTTTCTGTTGAGGATTATATCTTCACCAGCCACACCCTCATTTCACGTCTCTCTTTATGATCTAAATATTCGTCCTTTTCTCCTCTTCCCCAGGTTAGCGTTGCAATTCACTATTTATTCAGTCAGATAGAACTGGTTGTTATCTGTTGTTTCCGATCGTGTGACTTCCATTACATAGTTTGAAAAAATTTTTTGCTCTTGCATAAGAAGAGAAACCGAACTGAAACTGCGAGTAAAAAATTAAATTGAACGGCGAATAAATATGATTAAAGATCATAAACGAAATCTCCTATCGTCAAGAAAAGCCCGCAGAAATATATCCTCCCCAAAAACTCAATTCAATCAAATTTTATCAAATTCCAATGGTTTGATAAAAACATGAGAAAATATATGCAAAAACCGAAAGAGAAAACGCGAAGAAAAATAACCTGACGTAAACAATGGTGTATATGAATGATTTAATCAAGTACAAAAAAAATCATTTCTATAAAAGGTGAAAAAAAATGGCATAATATCAGTTTCATATCTAGTTTATATGCAATTGCATTAAGCTACAGCATTTTGTTTCGCAATATGCAAGCTAAATTGAACCTGTTTTCTAATTTCTTTCTAAATTGAGATTTTCCCAAAACTTCCGTATTAATAGCCCCAATCAAATCTAATTTCGAAATTTAAAATTTAATAATTGGCAGTTCAGTTTATCTAACTTAATTTTATGAATCTTGGCAACACATTTTTAACTAAAATATAATAATTCTCACTATTGTTGCATGACTAATTCTCACCCTGGCACTATGGAAAATATAAATCAGGACGTATTCTCTAATCCTGTATTTAGCATCAACCGCACATCAGCTCATAAAAAAAAAATCATGAAAGATCCAGGATACCAGTGAGGGGGTATTCCCGCATTCATTTCACCCGAATTAAAACATAAACGTTGAAAAATATAATACTTTTCAAAATCGGTAGAAATGCAAAATTTAGCCGAGTAGTTATTTATTCTGTTATTTATCTAACATTAAATCGGAAGTGTTTCTTTTAATCTGTTATTTTCTAGAAGGGGAGAAAAAGGTTGCTCCGAATCCAAAAATCAAGAATAATCAAATCAAAGGAAAATAACCTATCGCGTAGTCATGATTTGGATAGCAAATATAAAAAAAGTTAGCAACAAATTAGGAATATAACGTCATCGTATTAATCGCATGTCAGCTCATAAAAGAATGCCGAAATTCTGGATGTGAAGAATATGTTCAGAAAACAACCTTTCTTGGCTGTCCTTAAAAACCTCCATTGGCTCCTCAAGGACTTCCAGAGTTATCTGTTACGTTCTCGTAGGTTGATACCAACTTACTAATTTGTTATATCTCGTGCACATGTTATGCTAAATGTGCTAACACTATAAGCATAAGTCATTATAAAATGATCCTGCTGTCAGGGAGTTAACAACTAACGAAGAATTAATATTTAAACAGTATTGATCAATCGGTGAATACTCAAGTTGACAGTAAGTAGAAAACGATGAATGACAGTGTCTCTTGACAAAGACAACTTTCTAATCTTAAAAAAGTTAATTCTAATTTCAACAAAATACAGTCTGACGAAAAATTACATTTACAATTATTTCAAATTTAAGAACGTATTACTCTGAGCATGATGTTATATCTGCATAGTTTCTTCTTATTGGCAATTTAATATTACTTTTATATTATTACTAGCAACAGAATAGCTAAAACACGCACTAGGTGACTATGCAGCATTAGCATGCAATATAAAATTGTCTACAAGAAAAAATTCGGAACTACATATCTGGCATTCTCAACTATGCGGGGTTTTTTTTTCTTTTGTTTCCAAATGCATACATCTCTAGTCAAGGTAGGGGTCAAGAGTAACGGACATATACCCCATATATCAATACATGCACTAAGCCACTACTAGGGTTAGAAGCAGAAATCTCTCTCGTGAACTGCATATTTAAAATGATGCAGACGATAAAATTTCGTAGGTTTGAAAATGGTAGATGGCTCATTATAATATGATGCCATTTCAGTTTGTTAGACCCTGCGATAAAGACTGAAATTCAAACATAAGAAATCAATGAAATGAAAGTACCCATTTGAAAGAGAAAAAGTCAATTCGATTCCCACGAATGATGATGATGATGATGATAGGACTGTACTGTCATTCACCGAAAGCATCGGTTAATTTTCCTTCAGGTTTCTTGAAGTTGACTTAAGTTTAGCGCTCTGTGCCTCTGTATAGGCTGGACTGTCTTGGAGACGTCATTCAGACACGAGATATTTTAAAAAGACGAATGATATAAGAATTAAAATGTAACTTACTTTAAGGCTGAATTGTGTCACATTTTGTATTATTTTTAAAGTTAGCATTATTTGCAGGTACAGTATCCCACGGCGATTCAAAGGTCAGTTTCAGTTAAACTTCATCCGTCATGATCAGTTCTTGACAAAGCAATAATCTCAGTCTTTTGTTGTATTGTTTTCGAGTCTCTATCTCGTTAAGTTAGTGATTTAACAATTTAAGCTAATTAGAACCAGATCTCAACTGGCATAAAATGTTATTTGCCGGTGTTTTCCAGTCCTTTGGTTTTAAGTTTTCATATGTGTATAATATACACCTATATAATATTATTGTGTCGAAAAGTTCAACTCCGTGCATTCTCCACTCTAGCACACTATTTCAATCTTACCGGACCACAATCATGAATTAAGCAATTAATTTAATTTAATTAATTGAAGGATTTAATTTCTTTTACTGGTTAATTTAATTTAATTGATCCCACATGTTTAGTGTCAGTTACCAGTTCATTTCAGAAAGTTGGCCCCAAGATTCTATAGTACTGGTATTTAAACCGAACCGCCTTTCTCAACTAATTGGTATTCTAATGTTCTGTTATTTCCTTTATGCATAACTTGTTCAAGCTACCTTTCTGAAATACAGCCAAGCACGAATTATACAAAGTTAGAAACGCCAATTGGATAGCTTCACACAGATTTCGTTTATTTTGCGCAGGAATCCTTTTATGAAGTTAAATCCGATGGCATCAGAATGGCATTGAAAATATAACTGCGTGAGTGCGATTTTCGAAATGCAAATTTTCTCCAAATTCAAGTTTATATTTCAATGTAATAAGCAACAGTCATTATCTTTTGACCACAGACGAAACCTCTGCTATTATATATTAGATGGAGCGATGAAAATTATTACAGTAAATTATTTCAAATAATTTTTTAAAAAATTAGAGTACTTTAAACATTAATTAACAAAAAATTAATTTATTTTCAAAGACGATTAAAAATTATTTTTTGTAATAAACTATTAGATTACTGCCAAAAAACGCAAAAATCGACCTGGATTTATTATTAACTGAAATTCTATTGGAATTTCAAAAATAACGATTAAAAATTCCTTCCTCTCCTTCGAATTTTATATGCTCCAATTTAAGTAGTTTTATGTCAAACTACCACTTCCGTTGAGTTTCAATGCACCCACACATTTTCATTGAATATTATTGAAAACGGGAATATAATAAAATACACATACTAAGGGAGGAAAAGTAGAAGAAATAGTTCTATGCTTTATAGACTTCATTTAAATGTATTTTATAGAAGCACTTAAAAGAATTTATCTTTTAATTTTTAAAACTCTGCAGAACTTTATAAGCTAAAACGTTAAATTTGCCCCTTCACAAGACAGGCTCAGAAAAACCGATTAAGGAAACATAGGATTTCTCTAGTTTAATTCATAGAAAATACATTTTTCCGACTTTAAATTCATGTTCTGATTGAGCGGAAGCATATCGATTCCAAACTGTAACCTGCGTAATCATATTTTACCAAATGTACAGCGAAAGTTTACCAGATATTTGTACAGGAGGAAGTTAAAATTATGACCTTCGTTGTTTGATAAAATGTTTGATGGACATTAATTAGCAACGGGTTTACCTCGAATTTGCGTAGAATAAAATATTAGAAATTAATTCAAGCTGAATGTAATACATTGAAATCAATAAAAGCACTGCTAATTTGATTTTTGATTAAAAATGTGCAGTATTTAAAATAGGAATGATACAAGAATTAAAATGCATCTTATTTTAAAGATGATTTAAATGGTACTTTGCATTACTTTTAAGGGTATTTATTTAGAGGTACAATACACTCACGGGGATGCAAAGATGCGTTGCAGTTCCACTGTGTCGATCGCGACAAGCACTTTAGAAAGCAATAGCTTCAGTCTGTCGGAATATCTTTTTCGAATCCCATTCTCGTTAAGTTAGATACACAACATTTTAAGCTAACTTGGGTCCTATATGCACTTGAAATGTTATTTTCAGAGAATTTGCATTCTTATTGTTTTAAGTTTTCATCCATATGACGAAAGAATTATTTTTGTTCGTAAATTTGACAAATATTTCAAATATATGTATTTCCCTTGATGATACATTATTTCATTTTTATAAGAAAAAAAATCATGAATTAAGAAATTAATTTAATTATATTGTTCCCAGATGTGTAGCGTCATTTATCAGTTAATTTAAGAAGCCTTTCTCCCAGGATTTCACAATATTTAAACTAGCACCCATGATCGACTGGTTCGTTAAATAGGAATTTTTATTTATTATAATGCTCTTAACACCTTTATGCATAAATTGCTTTTGGTTATTTTTCTAAATTAATTTTAAGCATCAATTGTTTTATACAAAGTTAGGCATGTTAATTTACAAACTTCACGTCAATTTGTTGCTTCCGAGCTTTGTTGTCCGAGTCGAATTTATATCCTATGGCATCATAGTGGCATTGGAAACCTAGCTGGGCTAATAATCTATTTTCGAACTCATATTTTCTTTTTAAGGGGTCACTTACGTATTTTTAATGCAATATGCGCTAGAAAAATTTTTTTTTTTTTTTTTTTTTTTTCGGTAGATAAAATGTATGCTATTTCTTATTAGCTGGAGCAATGTTAACTCTCGATGTAAACTATAAGACATTTTTTTTAAATTAGAGATTGAGAAAAATTACAGCTAAATTTATAACAATAAAAATTAATTTATATATTTTAGAAAAGTTAAAAAATAATTTTCTATAATAAATATCTGATTATTGCTGAAAAATGCAAAAAATTGGGCTGAATATTTAACTATCTAAAATTCTATCGTAATTTCAAAAATAACGGCTGTACATGCGCATTCTCATCCTTTGGAGATTGCATGCTCCAAAATATAGTTTCTTCAGGTCAAATAATCTGCTTTGGTGATTGTCAACACATCATGTGCACATTTTCATTTAATACATTAATTAAAGGAGTAGAATGAAATATATAAATTATGAGAGGAAAAGTAGAACATTTAAAGTTATACGTTCTTGGTCATTAAGAGGTCTTCTTAGTGGTTTTAAAATTACTCTATAAATAACTTTCTTTCTTAATTTAGGACAAACGGCTTCATTACTAGATAAATTGGAAATAGAAATTAAATTTGCCGGATAAGAAATTTGATCATAAAAAGCAGTAAAATCAAGAAAAAATTGAATTTCTGCAGCTTAATGTCTTTATGTTTTGCTATAAGGAAAGGCTTACCGATCGAAACAATCTTCAGCTAGAGAAAACACTATCTACTAATATACCACGAACTGTTTATTAAATACTTATGCATGACGAGGTAGTTAATTTTTGTGACTTTTAAAAAAGTGTATAAAGGAAATGAATTTACATCATATTTCCATCGGACTTACATAGAATGGAATATTAGAAAATATTTCATGTTTTATATAAGGCATTTAAATCGACAAAAGCACTGCAACTTTGACATTTGATTCAAAATCTGAGAGGAAATTTCAGCTCTAAAGGATTCAATAAATACTTCGAAATCAAAAAAATTAAACGATATTCATGTGGGGAAATTAACTTCCAAGCATCACAAGTTTTCGTCAAATAACTGAATTATCTCTCTAACAATGTAATTAAATTATTAAATCCCAATTAAAAATATAAATACTACAAAAGGAATTCTAAATTTCTCAGTACCTAAAAATAAAATTTAATTTGTGGATACAGTACCTAGACATAACGCTTAATCCGTGGGTGAAATACCGACAAAAAATTCTTATTTTTGAGCCTTAATTTGTTCCATTAAATAATCATGTTATTTTTACAAATTTCCGGTAAAAGCCCACAGAGCATTTAATAATATACTAATATATTTTATATTACAAGGGGCATTATTTGTGTACCTGCAAATAATGTTTTCCTACTTTTAAGCCCTTATTTATAATTTAAATAATCATATTACTTTTAAGCATTGCTGGTTAAATTCCAAAGCTATTAAATTTTATATGAATATATTTAATATTATAGGGAGTATTATTTGCATAGGCAATATTATTTCTCCTTACTGTCAACCTAAATTTTCAGCTTATAGTAAAAATAAGTGACACATGACACACTCCTACTGACTACGCAGCAATCGCACCCAGCTCATAAAGCAAGTGTCTGGATGCGAGAGGTACGTGTCCACACGAGCCATTCCGGCTATCTTATCACCTCCAGTTTCTTTTGTTGGAGGGCAGATGGTTTCTCAATATAATATAAATTTTACACAACATTTCAATTTCGATTACAAAATGTGCAATACAATAACAATGATACATATACATGCAAAAGGATAACTACAACCATGTACATACACATGCAAAATGATAACTACAAACATGATAGATATACATGCAAAATGATAATTACAACATTGATACGTATACAATAATAATAACTATACATGCAAAAATATTTTCCACGTGGAATATATACAATACAGCAAATCAAATGTAGTCGGGAAATTTCCGTAACATCTTACAAGCATAAAGTTCATCAGAAGTACTTTCCTAAAATTACAGTAGCGATTCGAAGTTCAGTTTTTTAATAAAAGTTCATAAACAATATAAAGTTCGTGCGGATAAATCGAATTCATGGAAAAATGTCCAAGTCTTCTAAAAGATAAAATCAAATGTTCTGTTAAATTGTCTAAAGCTTATTAGAAAATGAAGTTCATAATAGCCATGGCCCAACGATTAAAGTTGCGCATCGGACTTCTTTATATGAAGAGAATGTGAATTTTGAATAAATTAATCGAGTTCTTTAAAGAAGTCCAAGTCCGGAATTTCTTTAAGTCATACAAGGATGGAAGATTTTGATCTGTTTATGTCATATAGGAAGAAAAATGTCTGGATGCTGGAAAGGAACATCGTGATGAACATTTTCTTTCCGAATTCTCGTCAGATGCTGAGCGGAAAACAAGAACCAGAATCTGCTTCCATCAAGATTCCAGAGTGCATTTTGTTGGATCAAATCTTATGGTTTTTCAGAATGGTTTCCATGAAGAGGGCTTCACGTATCGATTCTTCAAATGAAGAAAGGCTCAGGACATACGGGTGACAATATACATGTAAAAGAAAAAACAGAATTAATAAAATAATAGCAAAACGATATTTTTAATTGAAATTGGTTTATCAGGAATGGATGCCTGGTTTAACCTTAGAACTTATACAAATACAGACTGATTCTTTATTAACGCGATAATTTTTCTACGACGCTTAAATCCAAAGACTGACTCCGCGGCATCAGTTTTTGGACTCATGCATCTAATTACTGCAATGAGCATATTAAATGTATTTGCTCAACATTAGCTACCTTTTTTCCGAGTATTATTACTTTTAATTTCACAGGAATATTACTATCTGGACACGTCTTATATTTTAATAATTCAAAAAAAAAAAATTTAAAGCATGTAAAAAAAAGAAATACAAAAATATTTAGAATATCTTTCATCATATGATTATAAATATACAAAAAAAACGCATATATAATAAAAATAATAATGTGCTTAATATTATTATAAAACAACAAACAAAATAAAATAAACAGAAAGACATTTAGAAAAACACTTATAATCATCTTCATAATATCTTTATAAAAGTATTATAAAATTACAAATAAGATTAAGTAATAAAAGTAATAATAAGATGCTATAAAATAATGTAAAGTTTTGGTTGTATTGTTTGTCCAATCTTTTTATTGGAAAAAAGATGAAACTAAATGTTTTCCAACTTCAATATTTTTTGGATACTTTGCATTTAGCCTGCGATTTAGTTTATTTAACTAGATATTTTTCATGGGATGATGAATTGTTAAATATCATTTTTAAACGAATTAGCTCTTTTTATTAGAAATATTGATGGAGCAGCCAAACTGAGATACATTAATTGTGTCACAATGTGGATACTGCAACACTGAATTAAAAAGATGGATTTAAATGATCTCTGTTTATGCCAGTATAGACCTGAATAAAAAAAAGGAAAATTTATTTTATCAATTTGCAAGCAGTGCATCTAAATAGCTAAACATAAATCCTTCAAATTTGAATAAAAAGGATTTTTCTTATTATAGATGGAACAATAACCACGTTTTCATTTACTTTGCTTTACAAAATTTATTGACTGCAATTTTTGTAAATAGGGAGGAACTATTTGTAATAAATTTAAAAAAATTGATCAACTGCTGTTTTTGTAGAAAGGGAAAAATGTTTGGTATGGATTAAATTGATTATTGAATGTCGTTTTTGTAGTGGAAGGAAAATATTTAATAAAATTACTATATAGTTAACATTTCTTACAATTTATTACTATTAAAGAAATTAACAGGTTTCAATGATCTTCCATGACCAACGCAATTAACATGTAGTCCCTCAATTAGTGAATCTTCCTGTCTATTATTTTTCCGTAACAAGTTTTTAAGACAAAGTTATCATATCAAAACATCTTTCAAATCTGACGATCTAAAATGTGATCTACTTATTCAAATTTAACAACGGACATTGAGGGAATAATTAGAGTCTTCTTTTTATTATGGCGGCAACATCCACTAAAAAATGATCCCCATCCTAAGTTGAAAATGCATAAGACCTTCTGATTTGGATCAAGTGATCTCATTTCGATTCAGACGATAAATTTAGTTGAGCGAAAATCAATTTTTCAAATCCCTCTTCTATTAAAGATTTTTAAAAAAATGTTTTATTTTTTAATTTCTTTATTAATAATAAATAACATGGCTGTAGTTTTTCTCAAATTAATCACTAGAAATTCCAATCTTAGAGGAACAGAATTAATTAAATTAATCAAATTTTAAAGGATGATTAATTTCTGAAATTAATAATATGGTATATTGTTACTGGCAAAAAACAAGTGAGCGAAATTTCTTTTGTCTGTCACATTAGGAAGCGTGTAAAAGAATGAATGCCTTTTTTCAGAAGCATGAACTAAGTTAAGCTAAAGAAAACTGTATAAAAATAAATAAGGCCCTTAAAATGTTTTCACATTCCCTGCACATTCTATAGAGATCATCTAACACATTTTAAAAGGCTCAGTTTTTGTTTACAGAATTATCTATTATCTGTAACAGCACGACAATCTAAAGCATGTGCCGATGTGTCAAGATTTCATCTAATTAAAATTGAGCATGTAAAAAAAACAACAAAAAAACCCTAGAGACAGTATTTTTATCTTCTAATTTAACTGAAAGCTAAAATTAATAGAAAAACAATTATTTAAGTGCTGTATTCAAATAGTATAATAAAAGGACAAGCGCTATTATTTAAGGGCTATTGAAAATTCACTTCGTTACAGTTCTTTCTCAGAAAAAAAGTAATAAAAAACATCTATTTTTATTTTATTATCTCTTGAGACATGGTAGAGGATTTGATAAAATATCATAACAAAACCATATTCGAATCTGGAAAATGTTTAGTTTTTCTAGTAAAAAGTCTAGTTTTAGTATTTTACCACGGGATTTATTTACTGTTTCTCAAAAGGCTATCGTTAGAAAAAAAACTTCTAAAAGATGCATTTCATGCTAAAAGGGTTTTTAAGAATCATTTCGGATTCATGAATGCGAAGTAACTTGCATTTTCCTCTAAACAATTTTATGCTGAAGTAATTACGAATTATAATTTAATATTGCTGCTTGCAATATACTGAAAATTTCATGGCTTTTCATAGTTATGATAATTTTTTCCTTGCTATTGGAAGTATAATCATCTCAAAGATTAAAAATTTTCTTTCAATCTATATATACTTTAACAAGTATTGTGAGAAAATAATATAAAATTCATTTTGTAGTGTCGTAACTAATTAGAAACAAAATTTAACAAATAATACTTTCTTTGAGAAGAATTCATTAATTTAATCATTGTATTCTTAAATCTTTTGATTTAACCATATGCAGTTATGAGGGGTTTTTTTTTATGCATCATTAAATGTGTTTAAAAATTTGCCTATTATTTTCCGAATGAATGCAAGCAGTAAGTGATACAAATCAATAATGATTTCCAGGATTTTATACATTTCTGCTACATAAATTACACGTTTCTTCCTGAATTGCATTTAAAAACAGCACAAAGACAATAATATTAGAAGACAAATTACAAAATGCAGTTTAATATACGCCCCCCCCCCCCCCGCCATTTAGCATATGTTCCTATCAGCGTAATTGTAGTTGAGAGAAATTGCAGAATCATCCCTTCACTTTATGGATTTCTATCGAATTCTGAAGTTTCTAAAAATTGAAACGTTAATAAAACACCATACTTGACATCACACAAAAAGCTCTTTTTCAAAGAATCTTTTCAACAAGATTTCCTGAGTGCGTTTTGTATTGATGAGTATGCAAGAGTTTAATTGTCAATTCACACAACTATATTTCCAAATTTTCCAAAATTTTCAAATGTGAATCGAACTACAGAATGGGTGTCAAAAAAGTAACCTTTTCAAAATATTTTGCAATTGCAATTAAGTGTCAAATTAAAGCTGAAATTCTATATGCTTTTACTATTTAAATGAAATCACTCAAGGAATCTAAAATAAAAAAACTTATTTCAAAATAATTTGGTTAAAACATTTTTCATAAGATATTTCAAAGGCCCTTTTAAAAAAATAAATATTAAATCCAATTAATATATTCTTAGTAAATAAACATAAATATCGGTCTCAATAAATATTTTTGTGACATAAAATATTTATACTGATGAAAACTTCGAAATCTTAGATCAATCTTGAATAAGAAAAAGTGCAAAGACATCGCAAACATAATTTGGAGAGAATCTGCATAAAGTATAGAACTTAAGACATCTCTTTCCATGTTTAAGAAAACAAATACTTTTTTTTTGTAAAAAAGAAAATGTACATATCTCAGTTGCTCACAAAGGAAATAATGTCAAAGTAGAGATAATTTTCTACATTAAACTTTCCCTACTCAATTTTTTTCTTTTCAGAAGAATGTTTCATATTTATATTTCTTTGTATATACAAGCTGGTACTTGGAAAGATAATTCACTTGATCAAACCCACACATAAAATTTTTAATCAATGATTTCTTTTGAACATTTTCTATCTGCAATATTTTCAGTTTTTTTGATGATGTTTCAGAACCTAATTATATTCAGTTCAGCCATATTTCTTTTACTTTTCCCCTTGTGAACATGTATGTGGATTCACATGGAGGTTTGTAATAAAATCTCTTCTCATACGCATTTATCATATCTAACATTGATCATTCAGCTATTATGGATGAGGAATTTTCTTCTATCCACAGCTTGACTACTCTTTGATCGGTATCATCTGGCCCACACAACTCAATTTTTTTTATTTCCTTACACCTAGGAAACAAACTCAAGTAACAATAAAAATTCTGATTAGATGTGTTTTCTATGCATGTGGTCTTCATTCAAAAGTTCGGTTCATTGACCTGCATGTGTTTTTTTTCTCTTCCATTCTAAAATACACATTCTACGCACCTTCCGCATTCTCATCGCAACGCTTTCGTTTCGGTATCAAATTGTTACTACTTGGAACTTAAGATCCATTTCGATTTCTGCAACTCAACAATGATTTATCAACATTCAAAAATATTCAACATAAGCTTAGCTTGCCATTGATTTAGCCTGGGAAATAGAAACATCCTCTCACCCTCGATTCTCGATGTTCACTCATCGAAAAACAATATAACAATATAATTTTTTCTCTTGTAACATTCACTAATTCACTGAATGGGACGCAGAATAGAAAAGAACGTAGAAAAAAAATTCCACATTGGAGACAACGACCAAGAAAGGTTATTTTGACTATCATCTGATTGCTACATCCGTGTTCATAAGAAATGGCAACTACTCGAACAATATCAAAAAAAAAAAACAATCTCTTTTAACTGGTTTCTCTGATAACCGGTGTCCCTGTCTTAATCAAAGACATACCAGTAACGCAATTACTAAGAGCAAGTTAATGCTGAACGACAACAAGTTTCTGCCAATGGTAGCAATCACGTGCATATCTCAGGCGGTCGCGTATGAAGTGGATTAGAGTAAAACAAATTTTCATCATATCCAAGAGACTCAGATTTTGAGATGTTAATATACCCTGAACAACACATCCCTTCTTTCAAACATCTAAAATAACATATGCTACAACAAACAAAAAAAATCGCCTATTATGTTAGCTCGCTATGGTTAATGTTATGGGCCAGAGTATATATATATGCACCCACACTTCTATTAATCGAAGTATATCTTACCTGAAACGCGTACTAAAGAAAGTATATTGTAATGTCTTGATCCTGACCGATCAATAAGAGAGCAGCGTAAAAAAAATCCTTTATTTACAGCTTTATATATGTATACCAAATTTGTTTGGTGTACATATAACCAATTACCAACACCAATTTAATTTGTTCTGATCTAGTATATCTTATATAATATTGTTTAATATTATTTACATAATTCACACTACAGTTGAAAGTTATTCATGAATTAGTTCCTCTATTAATTCGGAGAATACACACACATACACACACAGAAGAAAAACACGGTAATATGTGGTTAATTTATGCTGTTACTACAGGGGCAGCTCCAGAAATCTACCGATCTTTATGGGTGGATCTTAGCACAGAAACCCGATTCACACGAAGCAAAATTTGGAACACCTACTAACACCTACATGTTTCATTAAATGGCTTTTATTCCTCCTCTCTCATCTCAAAACAAAATTCCGGCATTTTATCTCCATCGAATCATTTGAATTCCTTATCACCCAATAGCTGCTCCGTAATGCTTACTAAATGGATTCCAGTCGATCGTGGGAATGTCTGTTCATAATTCGTCTTTGCAGCTGACTCTCCCCAAACACACGTTAATTACATTCAGTCCAACACTAACACACCGGCTGAGGTCCAGTTGATTTCGAAATTTAATGACAACGGTTGCTCGGGCTTGTTCGTTCTTCAAAGATGCGAGGAGTACCTTCATAATGAAAAAGAAGTTTAACATCTGGATGTTTTGAAGTTCTTCTCGCTTAAAGATACGATGGATTTCTTCGAAAAGACGAAACAAATATACGTGATCCTTTATCTGTATACAACAAATGATCAGACACAATGTCTCTAATGGAGAAGACGGTCTCCATTTGCCGGTCCAGAGGCACTTAAAGATGTGTGGGGAAAACTGATGACGTTACATCTGGGCGGATTGCCAATGATCAAAAGAGGTAAACGGGGAAACGTTACAATATTTATTCATTATTATAACTAAGATGGATAACGTAGAGTAATCTGATTATTCTATTGAGATTAGTGAATATGTAAAATGTTTACGTTTAGATTTTATACTTTCTTTCCTTGAAGATTCTTAATTCACAGATTGGACTAATTTGTTATTCGCTGAATCCAATTATGCAATCATTTCCTGTAAGCCACAGAAGCAAACTAATAGACATACAATTTTCAATATGCTTTGAGATCTTCGTGGAAATAACATGAAAGAAAATTTGAGTAATAAAATAGTTCCATTTTTCTCATTTTTAAAATTTTTTTCGAGATTGAATAAAATGATGTTACTATCCATTGGGATATTTCACCGCTGGATACTCCAACCAACCTATTTTGGAAATTATTGGACTGAACAGCCACACTACGTGCGATCAATAAAATTTCAAGAGCATTGGAGTTTCCTCCGAGGTTCTTTTAAAGCAGAATTTCTTACTTTTTTTCTTATCTGTTTATAACAACAGTATCCCAATGATATTTTCATTGCATTCAAAAAGAGCAACAGATGAACCCGAAGTATCCAAACTTGGTTATCTACGTTGATGGTTTTTTAATGGCTTCTGTTCTTTAACTGTGCGTGTAGTAATTATAGGCGGTGTTTTATAATACCTTTTGAATCAGCTACTTCTTCTTTTTTTTTTCTTGCTGTGAGAAAAGGATCATTAAATTTCTGTATAAAATCGAACAGAAATCCTGACCATTATTTCTACAGTTCTTTTTTTAATCCAAAAAAATATTGCACTTTCAGATCATAGAATTATTGAAGTAAAGAGAACGATGCAATTTTCTTTGCTTTCTAGAAACTGCTCTTTAGTCTTGTGGCGATCCTGCTTCCATCAAAATGACTGTATTGGAAAAACTATTTTCCTAACTGCGCACCGGAAGTACGAAGCAGTTATCTACGATCAAGCGCGCAAGCTGTGCGAATTAAAAAGATCAATTTCCGGTCTTTCAAAAAAATCTGTTGTCTGTCGATGTGTTAGAGTTAAAAATTAAAAGATGTTTATTTTTATATAAAAAAAGTCGTCGCTCATTCTTTACGTGTGGATGTAACTTAACTATCCCAATTTGCAACCTTCTCCACTAAAACATCCCACATTTGGTGACTCGAAAAGTGAAAGGATAACTTTCCCAGTTTTCTTTATGCATTAAATGGCGCCATAGCGCATTTCTTCCTAATGGCGGTAAGCGTATCGTTGAATATTGTTTCTATTTTCACAGCCTAAATAATTTCCATTGGAACTTCTGTTATATAATTTGGATTAGCATTTTCATATTATTTACTCTGAGTATCAGTATATTATTTGTATTTTCGTATTTCAAAGCAGTTTTGTGAAATTATATTTATAACGTGCCTTTGATTTCTTGAATAAAACATGCCAGGAGATACTCCAAATTCCGCCAACAACGACGCAACAGTTTCTCGTGTTGGCGTCAAACTTCCGCCTTTCTGGAAAGCTAACCCTGCATTATGGTTTGTTCAACTTGAGGCGCAATTCGCCTTGGCGGGAATTACTGCTGACGATACAAAATTTAATCATGTTATTTCTGCAGTTGATTCTGATATTTTGAATTGTGTAAGCGATATAATATTGAAACCTCCTGATACTGATAAATATCCAACATTAAAAAAACGTTTAATTGAGTTGCATTCTGAAAGTGAAGCTTCGAAAATACGTACGCTGCTACAAGGCCTAGAACTTGGCGACCAACGACCATCTCAGTTATTAGCTCGTATGAAAACATTGGCGGGCGATACTGTTGGCGAGCCACTCTTAAAATCTCTTTGGCTCGGAAGACTGCCAAACAGCACACAAACTATTTTAACTGCTTTGAATGAAGATTTAGCTGGTTTAGCATCAGTTGTAGATAAAATAAATGATTTGGCTGGCCATTCAAACATTAATTCCGTTACTCCTCAATCTTCGAATAATCAAATAGCCCAACTTGAAAAACAAGTCGCCCATTTGACGACTTTAGTTGGCGAGCTTATTACAACAATGCGCCAATCACGCTCTCAAAGCAGAAATAGAAATCGACCTTTTAAAAACAGTCGTAGTTGCTCTCGTGATCGCTTAAAAAAATATAAAGAACCTGCTGATGGCATTTGCTTTTATCATACAAATTTTGGCACAAAAGCAAAAAAATGTAGTTTGCCTTGCTCTTTCAAGAATTCGGGAAACTAAATCGGCGGTCGTCCACTGGCCTTGGCCACGATCGCAAAATTAATAGAATTATGCTGGCCGATAAAGTTAGTAAATGGAAATTTTTAGTGGATACAGGCGCAGACGTATCTGTTTTACCACACAATTATGCTCCTAAAGCTGATTCCTCTAATGAATTACTCCTCTTAGCTGCTAATGGCACAAAAATAGCTACTTTTGGTAAAAAACGCCTTACGCTAGACTTAAATTTACGGCGAAATTTTACTTGGTCTTTCATAATTGCAAATGTGAACCAACCAATTATAGGTGTTGATTTTTTAAAACACTATAATCTTTTGGTTGATGTTAAAAGTGGTTGTTTGATTGATGGCATAACTAAATTAACCACTCAAGGCAAATATACAAACACAGATTCATTAACTTCTGGTATATCCATTTTGCTTGGTGATTCAGAATTCTATGACATTTTATCGCAATTCCAAGACCTCACTAATCCATCTCAACCAACAAAAAGCAAAGTATCAACTAAAATACATCACTTTATTGAAACAACTGGTCAACCAGTATTTTCGAGACCTCGTCGCTTATCTCCCGAGTTGCTAAAAATTGCACGTCAGGAATTTGAATTTTTAATGTCTCAAGGTATTATCTGTCCTTCTAGTAGCCCATGGGCAAGTCCTCTACACATGGTGAAAAAGTCTAATGGAGAATGGAGACCGTGTGGCGACTACCGTCGTTTAAATTCAATTACCGTTCCTGATAGATACCCAGTTCCTCATATTCAAGATTGCACTCAAATGTTTTTCAATAAAACCATTTTCTCCACCCTGGATTTGATCCGAGCTTATCATCAAATTCCTATTAACCCAGCGGACATTCCAAAAACAGCAATCACAACCCCATTTGGTCTTTTTGAATATGTTTATATGCCCTTTGGTTTAAGAAACGCGGGACAAACCTTTCAACGTTATATACATCAAGTTTTGTCAAATTTAGATTTCTGCATTCCTTATTTTGATGACATACTGATTGCATCAAATAATGTAGAACAACACAAACAACATTTAAAAACAGTATTTGAACGATTATCTCAGCACGGATTGAAACTAAACCCTTCAAAATGCGTCCTTGGAAAGCAATCGGTAAAGTTTCTAGGTTGTCTAATTACATCTGAAGGCGTGAAACCTTTACCGGAAAAAGTTCAAGCCATTTCTGATTTTCCCAAACCTCAAAATATATCTGAGCTAAAGCGTTTCTTGGCCATGCTCAATTTTTACCGTCGATTTTTGCCTCATGCAGCTCAGACTCAAGCTAGCCTACACGAACTTTTAAAAAACTCTAAAAAGAATGATAAGCGACTTGTTCCTTGGACTGACCTCACTACAGAAGCTTTCGAAAAATGCAAATCTGATATTGCAAATGCAGCTACTTTGAACTTCCATTCACCTAACCAGCAATTATCTATCATGGTTGATGCTTCAGACTCAGCCATCGGATCTGTCCTCCATACAACTACGTCTAATGGTCAACAACCTCTAGCATTTTATTCCCGAAAACTTACGCCCTCAGAACGTAAATACAGTACGTATGATAGGGAACTTTTGGCGATATATGCAACTATCAAACATTTTCGACACTTGTTGGAAGGTCAAAATTTCATAATATTTACAGATCATCGACCTCTTACTTTTGCTTTCACCAAAAAATCTGACTCTTCTTCTCCAAGACAACTAAGATACCTTGATTTCATTGCACAATTCAGCACCGACATCAGGCACGTATCGGGCTCAAAAAACGTTGTAGCTGATACCTTATCTCGTATTAATGAAATACAGTTACCAAAAATAGACTTTTCTGCCATGGCGGAAGCACAAGCATCTGATGAAGAACTTCAGACTATTTTGGCAAAGAATGAACTGTCACTTTGTTTAAAACCTCTCTCAACCGACCCCAATTCATCTAAACTTTACTGTGATGTCAAGCAAAACAAAATTAGACCTTACGTCCCAGAAATTTTCCGAAAGAAAGTTTTTCTATCTTTGCACAATATTTCCCACCCAGGTATCCGTGCCACTAAACATTTGATTTCAGAGAGATTCTTTTGGCCGTCCATGCAAAAGGACATTTCAAATTTCACCCGTTCATGTCTAGATTGCCAAAAATCTAAAATAGCTAGACACACCAATAGTCCTCTTAAATCTTTTCAATTACCTGCAGCCAGATTCGATCATGTTCATCTAGATCTCGTAGGACCTCTTCCACCTTCAAACAATTGCGGATACCTACTTACCTGCATAGATCGTTTCACACGATGGCCTGAGGCAATTCCCATTCCTGATATTTCTGCTGAAACTGTTGCGCGTGCATTCATAACTCATTGGATCTCACGCTTCGGTTTGCCTTCAATAATCACGACAGATCAAGGACGACAATTCCAAAGCAACTTGTTTTCTTTGCTCAGCAAACTCTTGGGTGTCCAAAAGATCCGAACGACCCCATACCACCCAAAAAGCAATGGAATAGTCGAGCGATTCCATCGATCTCTTAAACAAAGCCTCCGATGTCATGCATCTACGAAATGGACCGAATCAATTCCTTTGGTTTTGCTCGGACTCCGAACCGCATTAAAAGAAGATCTACAGTGCACATCGGCCGAACTAGTTTATGGCTCAACCCTTAAACTACCATCAGAATTTTTTGAATCCCCTTCAATTAACGTCGAGCCTCATGAGTTCCTAATAAATTTACTGACCTTGATGGATCAACTTAAACCTGTTGCTACTGCACCTCATGACACCAAGAAAGTATTCGCTCATCCAGCTCTGGACACTTGCTCACATGTGTTCGTGCGCCACGATGCTGTTAAAAAACCTTTACAAGCGCCATACGATGGACCATACCTCGTACTCAAACGAACTGATAAAATGTTCACAATTGAAAAGAACGGCAAACAGTCCACGATCAACATTGATCGCTTAAAGCCTGCGTTCTTCGAGAACTCTCACCAGTCCTCTGCACCAGCAATATCACCACCAGTTGCAGTTCCGACTTCACCAAAACCAGTACCTGAACTGTCTCCATCGAGTCCTGTGTCACCTACAAATTCTACTCCAGTACCTTATGTGACCAGATCTGGCCGACGAGTTCGCTTCAACACTCGTTACCTCTAACTTCAGTGCCTGCTGCACTACTAGAGGGGGGAGTACTGTGGCGATCCTGCTTCCATCAAAATGACTGTATTGGAAAAACTATTTTCCTAACTGCGCACCGGAAGTACGAAGCAGTTATCTACGATCAAGCGCGCAAGCTGTGCGAATTAAAAAGATCAATTTCCGGTCTTTCAAAAAAATTTGTTGTCTGTCGATGTGTTAGCGTTAAAAATTAAAAGATGTTTATTTTTATATAAAAAAAGTCGTCGCTCATTCTTTATGTGTGGATGTAACTTAACTATCCCAATTTGCAACCTTCTCCACTAAAACATCCCACAGTCTCTCTAAAAGTCATTTATAACTACCGCGAAGAGAAAGGGCTGAAAGTGATGCTATAAACAAATCTACAACGTATAAAAAGGTTATTTCCTCGATTCCCAAATTACCTTTTATAGAAATTCTAAACCACCATCTTTATCTTTAGTATTTCATTTTGAACAAAAGCATTTTTAGTAGAGGAAAATAACTCTACTTTATCACAAAATTTCATTAGAAAGAATAGAATTTTTTCCAGACTCATTTAAAGCTTGGGTTTTCTTGGTTCGACAAGAAGCGTTGCACTGGATATAAATTTGTTTGTATAGTTCTTCCTAGAATCTATTGTTTCAAGTAAATAAAAACTTGAATTTCCTAATTGTTATTAAAATTTTGTATGATAATATCACCAAGCCCATCTTCGAAAACAGTCCGAAATTGTTTAATCCCTATATAATTAAGCTTCCGGTGGTCCGAATACACAATTTTTCAGTTAGGAATCAATTTTCTCATGGAATATCTTTCGTTACTGTCAAAAGTAATGTGCCTAAGTATGTCTTGTTTTTAGCTCGAATCATTGTCTTCATAAAGTTAATTATTACATTTTATTCAATACATTTATTATGAAATAGATTTCTAATATCCGCACTTTCTGTCTTTAACGATTAGCAATAGAATTATCTTCTAAAAACAGCAATATTAATAGAGGAGCAAAATCATTTCCTCGGATTTCATAAGAGTCTAATATAAAACTAAACTACAGTTCAATGCATGTCTTCTGTTTTCTCAAAATGCGCATAGTAAAACTTTCGATTTAAACATGCCAACATTTCAATGTCTGGCACATTTTAGTCATCTCAAAGAGAATTAAATTATCTTTCATAGTTTTCTTATTGATATGAAGAATATTTTGGCCGATAACTTGTTAATGATGTATTTGGATATTACAGGAAAAATTAGTACTAATATTCGTATGCGTACTAAGAAATGTTCAATATAATCGATTATCTTGTTTTCGTTATCTGTATCTATTAAATACTGAATATTGCTACATTTAATTTCGCAGGATATTATTTCTAATTTACCTTCGTAAACAAAAAAGAGAACTATAAACCACCGTCAAAAAGAACTGGTCTTTGTATTTTGCTTTGTTACCGATAATAAACTGCGAAATTTTCCGAATCACAACAATTGATTGTACTTACACTCAGCATCATTTTCAAATAATGGTTTTGAGCGATCGTTTTGTTTGTTTTATCATCTCAGATTATTTCAGATGTCCCAATTCTCTTAATGCAAATCAAGCCCATAGTTCTTAACTCCTGATATCCTGATTTATTTCTTGATTTGAATCAAATAAAGCATTATTTTTTCAAAAAATTGCTTTTTTTTATCGATTTCAAAACTTTGAGGAGAATTTCATATTTTTTTAGTACCTTGCAATTCACTAAAAACGTCTTTTACTATGCAAGACTCAAAAAGATGACAAAACAATATCTAATATTTGCCAGACATCAAACGAATTGATTCCAGAATACCTATGTTTCTATATTGTTATGAATACGAGAGGTATATAATTTTCATTTGAATTCCATAGAATTGATTGTAAGGAATTTTAGAAGATCTTCAAAGCAGCACTCAATTAGTAAACCATCTTTGACAAAACACAATTTTTCATTTTTTCATGGCTTAGAATAATTTTCATTTGTTGGTACGCAAATGTTTATAATTTCCTGTGTCCTCTTTCCTTCAGTAACAGTCTAGATGAAACGCTGAATCTCGTCATCCCTTTACACTTCATCAACCCATACCTTCATCATGAAATGTAGTCAGTTCTAATTTTGGGGGCTTCTGTTTTCGCTTAATTTATTGAAAAAAAGTGCAATTGATTTTCATTTATTTAAATTAAGAAAATTTAATTAAATATGTATTTGCATATCTTTCACATCAGTCATTTTTCTGCTATACTTCTCGACCTACTTATATCATGCCACATACTTTCAGAGAAGCATATTTTCCAGCAAAACAAAGCATGCATTCAGGAAAATATGAATAAGTTCTTTTCATATTGGTGAAATGTGATTTAATGATTTTGTCCAGAATATTATCAACACTTCAGTTTACAGTCAAAACATTACATAGTCTTAAAATATAGCAATAAAATGTTGCACTTCTTAATAAAAAGATACATATTTTACTTAAATTAATCAAAAAAAACTTCTGAAAGAACATTTATTTTCATGCTAATGCAAAACCCATTTATAACAATTCTATTTTATAAAATGTCGTCATTCACAAAATAATTTTCCTCCAAAAGAGAAAGGGCTTTCGATTTGCCTTCAAGAATGCTCGTAGCACAAGTAATTCGAAAACAAAATCTGTTGTAATAGTAAATATTCTAAATTATATTTATAAAGAATGGTAATAAATATTTGGAACGAAGCTAGAAGACAATAGGCAAAAACTAATAACCATTGTTTGGAATCAACCGTGACTTCTATTTACTATTGCTAGTCAGTATATCTTTTTACATATTTAACAAACTAGATTGATATTAATTTTAAGAAATACTATTAATTTTCATCGCTTTACTCTTCCAGTAATGTTTTTAATTACTTCCATAATAATTGATGTATAGAATATGAATCCTCTTAATAATGGCAGAATAGATGACCATGATAAATCTTTCTATATTTAACATTAGAAATTTTAGTACAAAACACATGAAATGGAATACAGGCAACACTAATACTGAAAGAAAATCAATTATAACTTTCTCTCAATAACAACAACAAAAAATACCCATCAAAAATATCAAATATCGTCTTTTCTTAACAAAGATCTTTAGGTTTCTACACCGAGTGTAACACACTCCCAGATTATTGCTTAAACGTTATTACCAATTCTTTGCAAATTCTCTAACACATTGAAATAGAATCCATTTAAATACTATATAAAATCATTGCTGCTGAATGATTTATATTTATTTTTAAATGTTAAAGTAAATGTTGAGTCCATCTTCAAATATTTATATAAAATATTAATATTATTTAAATACAGGCTATATAGTTTTCATATCGTTTTGGAGTCTTCGTGGGGTTTTAAATGCTGAACATACGTTCTTTTGCACTGGTGTGCAAAACTTAAGCAAAAGGTGCTTTTTTGCCATTACTAAACGAAAAATCATCTGTGAGACAAAGAATTCAAAAATGAGAGACAGCATTTTGTACTTAAACGATGACGAAAGTGTAGGTGCAGAAATGAATACAATGGATATAGTAAGTGATTGTCTATCCCAGAGGAAGAAAAACAAGCAGATATCTCGTGATATGAGATATGCCAAACCCTTATTGCAATGATTGCTTTGCACCGTCTCTCCATACTCAGCACCAGATTGTCCAACAGTTCTTCAGGTAAGAGTGCCCATTCCTCAATCAGCCTCTGTTTCAGTTGTTTTATGTTCCTGGAGGATGGAATCTTGCAGCAAGGCATGTTCCCAAAACATCCCATACATGTTCTATGAGATTTAAATGAGGAGAAAAGGCTGGCCAATACATTCGCGTGATATCTTTACTCTGCAGTAGCCGCTGAACATCAGCAGTACGGTGTGACCGTGCATTGTCATGCATGAAAAAGGAGTGTGGTCTAATAGCACGTCAGAGCAGACATACATGGGGAAGGATCACCTTCTTTCAATAGCGATCTCCGATTACAGAACTTTTGTCTAAAACTTAGAGTTCAGAACACCTGTTCAGCACAATGCCTCATCGACGACAATTTCCATGACCACCTTAGAGGTCTCTTTCCGTGATGTTATTCGAATGAAAGCATTTTCCGACCTCCCTCTAAATGAATTGGCGTTGAGAATCATTTGTGGTACTGAAACGACTCTCATCCATAAGGAGGACATGACTCCATGGATGAGATTTCCAGTTTTTGCACTCCTAACACCACTCTGAGCGGTGTCACGGATGGCCAACTTTCAAAGGGATGCAGCTTTCAGGGCGGTGGACGAATAGGCCACCTCTGTAAAGGCGACTGGCCATAGTAAACCGCGACATTTGTCTCCCTGATTCTGTACACACTTGCTGAGCAGTGGGGCTTGTTGACTGGTATCGGGGTCTTTTCGCATGCATGACGATATAAAAGCCCTCCACTGTAGTTGTTTTTCTAGGGTGGTACTTTTTCTAGGTTGTACCAAGCACACACTTCCAAGCGAAATGACACTTTTGTTGATTCCGAACTTTTCAGATATACTGGTCTAACTGCTCCCCTCCTCTTGCTTTACAAACATTCTTCCACGTGTAAAGTCGTCCAGGTGATTTCGTCTAGCCATATTTCACGAAAGAACTCATTTGCACTTGTAGCGAATGTATTCCTTTCCATGTAATCTTCAGCTGTTTGCTCCAACTGTACGTATTTTGAGCACATTCACGTCGCTGATACCCTTATGTTCCTGATATTTGCATATGCATCATCTTTCTACTGAATTGCGTGTTCTTTGTACTAATCACAATAACCCCTTTTCTGCATTTTCATGCTAACTGCTTAAAATTTACATTGTTGCTTAAGTTTTGCGCACCAGTATATACTACTTTATTACGTTCATTTACTTTCACGATTATCTATTTCGTATTATCATCAAATCTTCATTTAACTTTACCTTCTGTTCAGTTCTTTCTTCTGACGCGTCTTTTCAATTGCTACCATTGCTCTTGCTAATTTACAGCTCCGAAATATCTTGTTTTCTGAATTTATATCATATATATCTCAAACTGTACATTTCTTGAATTAATCCCTTCTTTAATTATCCAGCATCTGATGATACTGTGATTGTTTGATAAAAGAACTTCTACTTTTGGTAATTATTTTAAATTTTTCTCATAAGATTTCTTAGCTTTTGACCTTTTTTAAATTTTTGATTTTTTTCAAGCTTAATATCGCAAACTTGATTCTAAAAGATTGTTAACATTTGTCAAATTGATCTTCTTATTTCAAAGAACAGATTTTGTACAAAACTAAACTTCATGTTCCATGATGATGACACTAAATTTATAAACTGCGTTTTTTAAAACATTTTTTTAAGAAACATATTCAATATGGGAGAATCAAACGCTGTTTTCAAAACCAAAGTTATTTATACTCACGTCACCTAAATTTTTTGAAATGTTTGTGACGGTTTCCATTGTAGATTCGTTTTTCGCAGATATAAAAGGGAAAATTTTACCACATAGAACCACCAAGGGAAACATATGGAAGTACCAGACATTCTTTTCCTATATATTATTTTTTGTACTTTTCAAATTTTTGAGGATCTCAGGAGAGTTTGACAATTTTCAAGATTTCAAAAACAAATCAACCCGAGTTTCCACTGCACCAAATGTTTTACCGTTTCTTCAAAACTATTTCTATAAACAATGATTATAGATTTCCTTAAACAATGGTGAAGTTGACCGCAAGGATTTAGAGTTTTCACAGATCTATCTTCGATGATGGCGAGAGTCTTGATTCCATCATCGCCGTAACGCACAATATGTGCTTTTATCCACCTAAAGAGAACATTTGGGTTTTGGATGAAACGTGATTGAATCTCTCGGAGGGGCTAAGGGATCTTATTCCATCAATAAACTCGAGAAGCTGTCTGTCCTTATTTTAATTTCCCATTATCTAGAGTAAATGTTTTTTTTTTTCGGTTGCTTTGGCATCAAACATTTTCTGGCATTTTTCCGGTTTTCCTGTCTATTCCAGTGTTTTAATGCCATTTTTAAATGTGCAATAGAAGCATGTGTTTTCATTTCCGTTTCTGTGCCGTCTATGAAAAAGGTCACAGTTTTATCCTCCTCGAAGTGCAATATTCTAGAAAGAAGTCAGCAACGACATGTGTTTTCACGTCTTCTACGATTTAGTCTTGGTAGACACAATCGACTCCTCACCTGATCTTCGCAAAATCGCAAAAGCTCTCCATTCAATGTTAAGCTTCAGAAAGGTCCGCACGGACAGATCATTTTTGGGCTGGGCACTCAGTTAAACTTCTTCGATTAACTCGGTTTATTTCGAATAAAAAATTACAAAAACTACTACAGTTTAGGGTTTGGTTCTTTGGAAAACAATTAAATGGAAACTTTTAAATTAAAATGAATGAAAGTTCCTCAGATATGATGCTCAATATTAAATGAATTATCACCTAACTCATTTGAAATTCATTTTCTTGATCCGTAATAAATGTTTGAAACATGCCAGTGGGTATAAGAATTCCTACGCAGCAGGCATATGCATTCTATTTACACTTCAACTAGTCATTTAAAGCGCTTAAACCCAAAATGTAAAACTTTCAATTCTTAGAAATGACCTCAGGTATGCCGCATAACCATTCGGCGGGATGGGCAACTCATTTATGCGAAACATCTCATCCTCACATTCCATTCGCCTAAACTGCCTGAATTGATATATACCGGCTATCTGAAATTGCCTGTTACAGCATATATTCCTAATCCCTTGAGACGTTTCCAATGTCAATGTTTCGGCCACTCCAAAGTTAATTGCCACGTTACAGTAACTTGCGCCCGATGTGCTGAAAAAGGTCATGAAAACCAGGAGTGCCCTGCGCCAGAAAAGTGCGCCAATTGTGGGGAAGATCATGCTTCCTTTTCGAGACTTTGCAAACTTAGACACTCGAGAAACAAATAACCACTCTCAAATTCAAAGAAAACATAACTTATCTTGAAGCTAGACGTAAAGTTCTAGCTCAAACACCTACGCCTGGTTTAACTTATACTTCTATGGTACAGAAACAGTTTTGTGTAGATTTTTTTTGTCCAAATTGTGTTAAATCTGTCACCCACACAAAAATACTTACAAAGTCAATGATTCAGAAACAGAGCATTCCACAAACAATGAAATTGAATTCTTGAAACCTCATAAACCTAATAGAAACAAATCGAAATCTGGAAAGCATTTAAAACTACAACTTTCAAAACGTGGCCTTTCTCCACAGGATATTAGACCAAAACTTAGAAAATCAACCTTACGCAATTCGGTTGCTTTGGAACTCTCCACAGTCCACAGGACTGAACCACAGTCTTTGTGGTTCAGTCCACAAAGACTTAACGTCCATTTTTGGTGGCGCTTCCAAACGTGTAGTCTTAATCGCACTTCATAAATTTGAAGAAGAGGATGAAGAACTTAAAATGAGTTCCGATATTTCGCAACTTCCCAACACAGTTCTCAATCCTTCACTTGAAGCAAAAGTTTCTTAATAGGTACCTTCCTTTTATGGAATTGCCGTGGCCTTCGATCCCAATTGAATGACATAAACACCATCCTTAGCAACTTTCATTATATATGCTTTGGTGTTCAGGAGACCATCTTGACACCTAATATCCCCATCAAAATACGCGGTTATAACTGTGCTCGTAAAGATGCAGAAACAGCATCTCATCCTTCTGGTGGAGTTTGTGTTTTCACGTCGAATTCATATCCGAGCACACCACTCCTATTACACACTTCTCTGCAGGCTGTGGCTGTTCAAGTTCACACACGAAATTTTGTCACAGTCTGCTGCATTTACTTACCGCCTCATGATGTCCTTCGTCAACAAGATCTTGATAACCTTGTGGACCAACTCCCTTCGCCATTTATTATACTTGGATATTTTAACGGCCATAGTACGTTATGGGGTGAGGGCAGTACAAATTCTCATGGGCAACAGATAGAACAATTTATTACTAATAATTGTCTCTGTTTGCTCAATAATGATGAACCCACCCATAGATTCCATAGCCTTAATCTAGCCATGTACTCTCCTGAACTCTTGCCGCCGTTGAACTTTGCAGTCAGCAAAGATCTACATAACAGTGATCATTTCCCTATTATTGTCTCCCATGCTGATAGTGGCGGTGTGACTCCCTGTCCTCTGCGTTTTCTATTCTAGCGGGCAGACTGGGATACTTTCACACAATTGGCAGATATCACAGAGACCATAATCAGTACTTACGACATCACGGAAGCAATGCAACTTGTTATTGACACCATTATAAACGCTGCAAATGCCACCATTCCAAAGACCTCCCCACGTCTCAGAAAACTTCGCAGACCGTGGTGGAATGAGACTTGTCGCGAAGCAGCAGAAAAAATTGTCGAACATTTTTCGGAGGTACCCGACAACTGAAAATCTCATTGATTTTAAAAGAGCCAAAGAGCTAACTCGTCGCATTCGTTGTCAGAGTCAGATGGACTCCTGGATTAAATTCGTATCGTCTATTACATCATGACCTCCAGCAAACAGTTCTGGAAAAAAGTAAAGGCTGCTATTGGTATTTATTGCGAACCTTCCATTCCTGTTTTAAATACAGGAAGTGTGATACATTCTGCCCCATTAGAAGTAGCCAACTTTCAGGGCCAAGCATTCGCACAAGTTTCCGCAATAGAATCTTATAGTCCTGAGTTTCTGGCGATTAAGAATCCCGCGGAACGGTTGCCTTTGCATTTTAAAGACCACCGCAAGTTTTCATACAACTGTAAATTTAAAATGTTTGAACTCGAAAAGCCGTTATCAAAATCTCATGATACCAGTCCAGGGCCAGATGGAATTACATGCAATATGATCCGTCATTTGAATACTACTTCCCTTTCCAACCTGTTATTGTTACTGAACAGAATCTGGACCGAGCACAAGTACCCCTTACAATGATGCGAAGCTATTGTTATCCCGAACCTAAAACTTGGCAAAGATCCATCCAATCCTCTGAACTACCGACCAATAGCTTTGACGAGCTGTCTTTGTAAAACCTTAGAATGTAGGGTCAATTCTCGTCTTACTTTTGAATTAGAAAAACAAGGATGCATCTCTCAGTTGCAGAATGGTTTCCGTAGAGGGCAGTCTACTGTTGACAACCTTGTCCTTCTGGAAACGCAAATCCGCAATGCATTTGTGAGAAGAAATCACCTTGTATCATTTTTTTTTTGATATAGAGAAAGCGTACGACCGTACGTGACGTCACGGCATACGTTCAACACTTTTTAACTTTGGTTTTAGAGGAAATCTAAAGCTTGTCGAACGTTTGTTTTTATCTTGTCGAACGTTTAAAGTTCGCTTGGGTAACGTCTATTCAAATAATTTTATTCAAACTGAAGGTGTTCCGCAGGGAGCATTCTTAGTGTTATTCTTTTTATTGCCCATTTTAGCCAAATAATTAATGGTTTACCTCCATCTATTCAAGGCACATTATACGCTATAGATCTCTTGCCAAGGTAGCAATATGCACCTGATACAGCGACAACTGCAGGTTGCTGTAAACAAACTTGTAGATTGGTGAAATGAAAATGGACATAAGATTTGACCAGAAAAAAGTAAATGCTTACATTTTTGTAGGAAACAGGGTATTCATTTAGATCCCAAAGTTCAGATTCGTAAGGCTACCATCCCTGTGGTAAATGAAATAAAGTTTTAGGGGGTAATATTTGACCGTAAGCTCACTCTCCTTCCACATGTCCTACATCTACGGAAGAAGTGCTACAGGTCATTAAACATTCTCAAGGTACTGTCCAGAACCACTTTGGGAGCAGATCGAACTTCAGAATTTATCAAGCAGTGACTTTATCCCGTATAGATTATGGAAGTATGGTGTATGGCTCTGCTCGTCCTACGGTTCTACGTAGACTTGATACTATACATCATTCTGCTTTGAGAATCAGCTTAGGAGCATTTCGCACCTCGCCAGTCAAAAGTCTGTATCTTCTCTGCCATCATCTACCACTAAGTTTACGGCGCGAGATATTATCTGCCCAATATTATCTTCGAGCACTGTCTGTTCCGAAGCATCCTGTGTGTTCTTTGATATTTCTGGTTAGTCTTCGGAGACTTTTATATGCTCGTCGCTCCAGTACTTTTGCACAGCATCATTCAAAGCAAGGATCTTAAATAAAAGATACACAAATTTGCATCATTTTTATTTCTTGTGCTGGTTCTTCGCTCCTAAAGTCTAAGTCAAGGAGTTCCCAAGATAATATGGTCTCTAAATAATTGTTCTTTTTTCTTCCGCAGAAGGAGAATGTACTTTTCTGTGAAGAAAATTTACTAAGATTCTTTATAACTCGGATACTTTCTTCCAGACAATTGCAAGCAAAATATTATATATCTCTTTGTTACTTTTTAAAGCTACCATAAGATTTTCTACATCTCTTTACTTCTTATAATTCATCCAGTTTCATTTTTTTATTTTCTAAATCATACCTGGAATACCAAACAGATTTTCAGAGCAATAATCGGTATATTTCAACAATTCATTTATTGAGAGACATTTTCACTCTTACTCCTCTTGGATAGAATATTTCATACTCAATTTTTACAAATTTCACGGTTCTTCATAATATTTGAGTATTTCGTCGCTTGAAGTAAGAGAAAACTGTAAAAATGCATTCCTTGAACATTTCTAGAGATTGCTTCTTTTAGTTTATGTGACGAGTTAATGCATGTGTGAGAACAACCTTAAAGCAGGCATATCATTTATTCGGTAATTCAGCTCTATTATGACCCTCGGTTTCTTGTATTATATTTACTGATAAAAAAACATTATCGTACACATTAAATTCATAATTCGTACATACTAAAAGCGTGTTGTTTTATGCTATTTTCTTGTAGGAAGGAGACATGACGAGCCGTTGTACCTCATAATTTTTCCATGAGCTCTCCATGATGCAGGACAATGGTGCGAATCTCATGACGGGCAAATGCAACCCAACGCTTTCACAATCTCGGGAATTCCAACAAATCACGCAGAAAAAAGATCCGATTATTTGAATAAAAAAAGTTATTAAACACATTAAAATGCTTGAGATATTAGGTAATAAATTCCATTGAAACATGGAACAAAAATAATTTTGAAAGAGTCCAACGTTTTCTTAAAAAAAAAAAAAAAAACACGTTATAACAACCCATTGCGTAAAATCCGGATGTTCATATTTGGCATTAGAAAACCACCTCTACTTACACAAGCTACGGAAAATCTTTTATTCCTAAATCAATGATATTAAAGTAAATTTTTAAATCTAAAAATATGGAGCAAAATATTTAAGACTACATCAACTTGTTATGATAATTTTCTAAGGAGAGTAACTGTTAGAATAATTAAAATTTTCAGAATTATACAATGTTTAAAAAAAAAGTTCTATAACCCTAATCGTATTAAATGATACGAATATATATTTCTTAGATTTTTCCAAAATTTTGCTGAAAACGTTTTATTTTTTTTACTAAAAACTAGTTCGGTCATACAAGCTTTTATGTGAAGAGAAGTGTTAAAAAAACTGGTATTCAAAAATCCGTTAGAAAATGAATATTTGACATATTCGGTGAGTGGGTTGCTTTAGGTTATATAAACAGAAATAACTTATTTAATAATTTGGTCTTCTTGCTGGCCTTAACTCCGATGTCCCATTCACACTTATCTTGATTTGTTTTTCTACTTAGTACATACCATATAATAAAGATTGCTATAATTACACTATTTTACGCTCCGTAAATAATAATACGCCGCACATAATATTTTTAAAAAAATGCACTTTTTGAATTAGCGTTTCAACTAATGTTCTGAGATCTTGAAAAAGACTTATTTTGAGACTTTCTTAAATTATTTGGAATATATTTTGATGCATCTTCTGAGTAAAAGCAAAATAATTATACAAAGACGATTCTCTTATTGATATTTCATATGAACTTGATTCGTGGTTAGTTCTTCCCTAAGAATACTAGAAAGGGACCAAGTTCTTATGGCAAAAAATAAACGACTGAGCTTAAAAACTGTTAAAAGGTATGTCGTAAATATCATGATAAACAAATAAAATCTTGAAATTGGCTTGTACAAACTACAAAAATCATACAAAATTTATAAATCTAAAAAAATGAAACCTACTGAAATTATTACACAAAATAAAGATCCCCAAATGGTTTATATACATAAGTTAAATACAGAATATCTAACTTATTACTAAACAAATTTACAAATTTCAAATAGTCCGAAGATTTTTCCTTCGGGTTTAATTTCTATTAAATCGAATTTATCAAAACCCATTTTTAAAAATGTATCACATTTATCATATTTATGAAAGTATATCAGGTGTTCTAAACCAGTAATAAGGCATAATTTAGGAATTTTTTCAATGATTTATTCGTAAATAATTCTTTTTTTTTTCATTTAACACGTTAAGTCATTTAAACACGTTATGAGCTAAAACAACTGACATTTATTTTCAGATTGCGTTTCATCAGAAAAAAAATATTTTGTCCAGCAAACGATACATTTTATTTTATGGAGAATTTTAAGATAATTTCTATCAATGGAATGGAATGTTACTGATAAGTGAATAAATGGAATGATGCCGATATGCGTCAAATTTGAATTCAACATTTTTACGCAAAAATTTAAATAGGCTGAATAATCTTGATTTAATGTATAAGTAGAAATTTCATCAAAAATCAGAAATGTTTTGGCTTTCAATTCTCGAATACATTATGGCATCAGAAATATAAATTATGCATGCAATTTAATTTTTAATTGAAACATTATAATACTTTCCTTCAGTTTTAAAGAGCCCTATTTTAATGTCAATTTTAAAGATTTATGTTCTGCAGTGAATTATGTAAATGAAAAAAATTACAACAGAAGTTTGAATAAAAAAATTTGAATACGATTTTACAGTGTATAGCTTATTTTGTATAATTTTGAGACAAAACATCCTTTTAACACTTATTTCAAATACTCCAAAGGTTTCTAATCGATTCCACTTAGTATGAGATTTTTTACCCATCGCATGCTGTGCTGCATACCACTTGTCAATATTGTTAGTCATGCAATTCAGATGCTGTTTAGTGATACATTTGTGTAATTTTTACCCTATTTTTAAGAATTTTTCTGATGTATCTTTTGCAGTTACGTAACATTGACATGCACTACATTGTTCGAACCATTCCCTGCATTTACAACAAGATTTTCTATTCTTAAAATAAATCGTTTCTTAATTGCTTGACAATATTGAAAGCAGTTAATGTTTGAAAACCTTGTTAAAATTTTAAAAAATTATAAATTACCTTGTAAATGCAATATTGATGTTTTCAAGCAGTAAGAAACACTGCACATGTACAGTTTTGAGAACTACACTCCTTTGTTACCATTGTCACACCTTTCTGCTGAAGTGGTTTTCAACTCCTGAGGCTCCATCGGAGAATCCAATGAACGCGACACATCTAAGGAACGGACACACAGATTCCGCAATGGCGGGCAGGAAACAACTTCAGCTCACGCATGTTGTCCGACCAGATGGAATCAGATGAAAAATCGTTATTGCACTAAAGTGCAATGTATTCCGAATAATATATATATTGTTGTAATTAGATAAATTTTTGTTGCTTTTTTACAGAAAAACCGTGACTTGCTTTAGAGTTTGGCAAACTCTTCGATATTTGACATATTATATAAAAAACAGTAATAATTCTGATGTTATGCAACGGAGAAGGAGGGGGTCTACCTTCTTATGCTTAAAAATTGGGACACATTTTATAACAACATCAGACTATTGCATATAAAGGATATAATTTTATTAAGTTTTGTTCCTTTCACGTATTTTACTGAATGTAATAGTCATAAATTATCCTTAATTAGACTTAATGCCGAGAAATATATAAACTTTTGAAACACCTTGCGAAAAGAGAATTAAAGAAGCCTATTCAATTTCTAGACAAAAAACATTTTTCGTTAACCATGATCGTATTGCGAGTAAAAATGCTGCTGCTTCTTACCAGGTAATGCTGAAGGCATTCAACGATTATCATATGAGTCGATGGAAAAGTGTGCAAAATAGCTTTATATTAGTCATGTAAGTTAGTTTGAAATGCTGATTCAAAATAGGAGATTTAATTATGATATCTTTACTTTAATTCGAATCTATTAATTGTAGGCGGCATTTGTTTACATAATACAGAGCTAACTAAGAGTTTCAATGCAGTCGATTAATGTTACGCTTTCAGTTAATTTCACTTTTGTTTTAATTCAATTCTGTGTGACATGCAATATTTTTTAAAACAAAGGCGGATCGAAAAAAATTATTACAAATTTATTACATTACGTTTCCGGATGCGTATAAGCTGAGGATTGATATGTTTCTTCCGAAGCCAAAATAATACGGACTATAAAAAAATTATATATATATTTTTTCAATTTTATGATGATAAAGCAATCATTTTTTCGCTGTAATAGTTTTGAAAGTTATACCATCAAGACACTAAAATTTCGTTTAATTTTTCATTCATTTAAATAATAATTTCATTTTTAAAAAAGTCCTCCGATGTGCACATTCCCTCCATCCATAGATTATATATGTCAGTTGTAAAGTTCAAAGTCGAATAGTTTTGTTTCTTGAGCGTCAATACACCCACAGATAAGCAAACTTTTATCTTTAGAAAATGTAGAAATAAATAAAATAATAATGTTTAATATGAAGTGATATTTGACAAAATTAAGCCTTATTTATGCATACTAAAAATGATTCGTAAAAATTGATGTTCTAAGCAATAACACAATTTTCAAACCGATTCTTTCAAGTTCCATATAATTGAAATAACTCTGCAGCTATTAAATTATAAATTTCTCAGTAGTTAGTTTCTCCTTGTTGCGCACATTTTTTAAGAACTACTGATTATTCGGTTAAGGTCGAAATTCATAGCGTTTCAAATTTTTCTCTTTGTATTATTTCCATTTATAATTATTTTGAAAACACTGTCAATGAAATTTTGTGGCATTTTACAGGTTTACAAATATAGGTATCATTTGTATTCTGTCATTAGATTTCAAAAAAATATTTTTGCCATATTTTTTTTGAATTATTATTTAATCCTAATGGGTTGGAAAGGCGCACGATATTTATAAATGTTCCCAATGAACCCAATCTCTATGCGAAATGAATACTTGGCATATTAATACTATAACCTGAAACAGTAAACTAATCTTAATAGATTATGTATGGAAGCTTTTGTCACTTCTTTTAAAGATCCATTTAAAAACCAGTTGAAATGAGTACATTGTTCAAGAAAACTGTGATATACAAAAACTAAAGCATAAAAAATATTTTTGTAAAAAATTAGTACCACGTTATGCTTTCGCATATTATTTTTCACCCGCATGAAACCAAATTACAAAAATTATTTCTTCAATTGTAAGAGCTTTCATCTGATATATGCTGACATTGTTTGCTAAATGAACCGGTAAATATTATTTTTAACGCATCTACAATCATAATTAATTCAGCATTACGTTTCATTGCCATGCATAACAGCATAAAGTCTGTATCATTTCAAGTCACATGATCATGCATCGAATTTTACATAGTCTTATCAGTTCGAAATGTTTATTTAGTATAAGATCAAGTTTAAATGATTTTGTTTTAAATTTAATCTTTCACTTTCCTCAGTGTATATTAAGATTTCTAAGAAACTTTCAAATTACGAGTGCAGAATTTCCATTTTACTTTATAAATTGCTCATCTACATCTGTTACTAAATTTTCTGAGAAATTGGATCAATTTACTATATATATAATTCGACAAAAATCAAAATCTAAATGCTGCTGTAAGTGCAAGAAGCATGCGATAAATGAGATATTGTGAAATTTCAATCACCAAACAGACAGTTATTGGGACAAATCTAGCGTTATTGAACGATGCAGGTGCAATGGATACGACAATATTTCGTGCAAAAATCTGTAAGAAGTTTTCATTGGTACTGAATTCTTTATTTATTAAATGAGAGAAGTATACTTTATTAATCTATAAAGTTTCCTTAAACAATGAAAGTTCTTTTCGAATGATTATTACAAATTTCGAGGGAAGTAAATTTTCACTCTCTTATAATTCATTTTTTGTGAAGAGTCGATTGAAATGGAATGCATGAGCAAATGAAGAGATTGGACAATGACATTTAATAATAGCATTCTTCCAATTTTAACTTACATATAACATACTTGTAGTTAGTTCAGAATCTAGATCCGATAATGCATTTAAGAAATCAATGCTAAAAAGGTAAAGTTACGGCACTGAATTATCATTAATTTTGTGTTAATAAAGAACAAAATCATACCTTCAATTCCCAGCTCATTTGAACACGGTAAAAATTTGTGATTTTTTAAGACATGGAAGTTGTCTCTTATTGTTCGAAATGCATTAGATTAAGCATTCCTTATAGTGTCAAATATTACTAAGAACGCATTGGTCTCATGAAAATAATTATAAGATTTATTTAATTAAAAAGAAATTTCAGTCAGAATCTAGAAGACGAGGAATTTGTTCTCGAATTTTTAAATCTATAGAAGTTAGTTATTACACAGAAAATAAAATGTCATACGCTTGAGCTCATAGTCATTTGGTCCGAATATTCCACAAAGACTTCGAAACGATGCAATTTCCAATAAAAAAAAAAGTACGTCCTAAGCTGCATCGCAAATTTAATAAGCAAACATTTCTTTGATGAGTATTTTTTGCTATTTAGTTTTAAAAGAAAAAGGAGCCTTTTTTATAATTTAAAACATATGGGTATCATTCACTCATCTATAACACGGGAAATCTTTTGACTGAAATATTCTAAAAACCAACGGCAATAAATTATTTTATGTTTCGAAGTTAATTGATAAACCCCTTGATAAGGTGAAATTTCCTAAACTCTGTCTTGCAGGTCGCTATAAATAAATTCTGAATTCGCCCTTTTGTAATAGAAAAAAATGGCTCAAATTGTATACATAAAGTAAATTTAGTAACACTAATTTTTTGAAATCTTCCCTTAAGTAATTCAAAGATTGATCCTTTCAGTTTTAATTTCCATTTCTCAAATAATTTCAGTTGAGGTAAAAATATATGCTTTTTAATAAAATTAAATTTTAGAGGCAAAGAACAAAAATGATAGATGTCAATATTATTCTGTGACCACTTACATTTTGTAATGATTTTGTAAGTTAAAGGAAATGTTCTTAATTTGCGAAGCATTTTTCGAGTGTAATAGAGCTTAAATTCTTAAATTACTTCCTGGATGTTAGTTGTGTGTGTGTGTTTTTTTTTATCAAACATGGATAAGAAATTGGTTTTAATTTCACAGTCAATACTTATTTTGTTAAAATTATCAACTTGTTGGGCTCGCTGAAACATCAGTAAACAAAATTCTACCAAATACACAATAAAGTTAATGATTCGTTATTTTTTTAATACTTGAACAATAAATGACAACGTGGTTTTAACAAAGAAGAAATTCAGTACCATTTAAAATATTAAATTGTGACCTATTCTTTCAAGTGTATTTTGCAAACGAAAGATCTGAATTAACCTGAATAATAAAGGAGGATTAAGATAATTTTAAGAATTTAAATGCCATTCATTTTCACTATTCATCTTGCATTGATTTAGAATTTTGTTAAAATATAAAGATAATTTGCATTGATATGAGATAATTTTTTTAATAAATAAATTTATTCGAAGTCAATTATATTGCCGTAGGATTCTATTAAAAATTTCTTGTTGAATATTTTGTTCTAATAACATTGATATTAAAAGTGACAATAAATCATACTAGAATTTCTATATCTATTCTAAAAGTTCCATTTATTTGTTGAAATTCTTATAGATATTTTGAACATACAAATAGAACAGTCGAACTTTACATTTCTCTTGATGTTCCAATCCTAAAATATTTTAATTTCAAATATTGATTCTCACAGATTTAAATATGACGCAGTGAAATTTATATAATACCAAAAATATTATGATAAGCAACAACAAAATATTTCAATTCAGAACTCCACTTTAATCTATAACGGGAAAAAATGTTTTAGTTCTTATCGAGAGTGGAACTTTTAAATTGTTATGAACCTATCATTTTAGAGGGACAAAAAATATATTTTAATAACTTTCATTTTGTCACAGTTCAAAAATTCTCAAGAAAAAAATTAAAGATATTAAAAAACAATGTTTAAGGTATTGAATTTTTTAAAATTTAAAATTAAACATATATACTCTAGTATAATTAAAGTTTGTATAATGATAAAAAATTTCTGATTTTAAGACTGAATTTTCGCACAAATATTGAAATTACATCTCATAATTAACTTCAGTTCCATAGGTTAAAATTGGATTGTCCTGGAAGATTCATCTCTCTAAGGTCACATTACATCAAAACTAATGTCAAAGAACTACTTTCTCATCAAACTGCTTATAACAACACATTCTAAGCCAATCATTTCCTTACTAAATGATAACAGCTATTTCCATACAGAACGAATAAACAGAAACCACAAATCAGATCCAATCAAAAAATTTTGAAGTATTAAAGAAACTTATAATATCAAAATTCTGAAAGCTCTTGCGATATCCCCTTGAGAACAAAAAATTTTAAATACTGAATAAAAGAATTCTATAGTATTGAAAGTGATGCAGAAATCGCAAGTCGAAAAAATGAAAAAAAAAAAAAATTACTAAGCACTTTCGTTGAAGAAATAAATTTTAATGAAAGTATTACTGTGAAAACAAAATGTTCTTGATTTCAAATTACTGCCACCCACCCTCAAGATCTTTCGGCTAATTCTACATGGTATAAGAAAAAACTCTTACCCTTCCATACAATTATTCCTCCAGCGCATCACCAACATCCACATCCTCTAACATTGTAGGAAAACAAACCGACCCATTCATCCTAGGATCTTTTCAGTCATTTCTATATGTCAAGAGGGAAAGCCTTATATATCCTTAAATGCTTTCCTCTAAGTCATCTCCAACATATAAATCCACCAACATCTCATGAAAATTGACAGACACATATATCCCAGGATTTTTTCAGCCAATCCTATATGTCAATAATCAAAGCATAAAACATCCTTATACTTATTCCTCCGAATCTTATCCAACATCATTTGAATACAAACTGATTCATTCATCCCAGATATTTGCAGCCAATCCTCTATGTCAATAACTGAAGCCTTACACATCTTTAAACTTATTCGTGAAAATCCTGCCCAATTTCCACATCCTCCAATACTACATGAAAATAAACAGTCCCCTTTATCCCAGATCCTTTCAACCAATCCTACATCGCAATAATCGAAGCCTTACTCATCCTTAAACATATTCCTCAAAATCCTGTCCAACATACACATATTCCAACATCACAGGAAAACAAACTGATCCATTTATCCTAGATCCATTTCAGTCAATTCTATATGTCAATAACCGACGCCTAAAACATTCTTATACCTATTCCTCTAAATCTTGTCCAACATCATACGAAAACAAACTCACTCATTCATCCCAGATATTTGCAGCCAATCCTATATGTCAGTAACCGAAGCCTTACACATCCTTAAACTTATTCCTCAAAATCCTGAATAACATCCACATCCTCCAACACCACAAGAAAATGAACTGACCCATTCATCCCTGATCTTTTCAGGCAATCCTTCATGACAATAATCGAAGCCTTACACATCCTTAAACTTATTCATCGAACACATCGCCAACATCCACATCCTTCAAGATTATTCAAAAACAAAGTGACCCATTCATTATAGATCTTTTCAACAAAACCTACATGGTAATAATAGAATCTTTATACATCCTAACAGTTATTCTTGAAAATCCTGTCCAACATCAACATCTCCAGCACCACATGAAAACAAGCACAGCCATTCATCCCAGATTTTTTCAGGCAATCCTACATGACAATAATCAAAGCCTTAGACATTCTTAAACTTATCCATCGAACACATCTCCAACATCCCCCAACATTACACGAAAGCAAACTGACCAATCATCTGAGATCTTTTCAACCAATCCTATATGTCAATAACCGAGGCCTTACACATCCCTAAACTTATTTCTCAAAAACCTTTGCAACATCTACATCCTCCAACACCTCGTGAAAATTAACTGACTCGTTCATCCCAGATCTTTTCTGGCAATCCTATATGGCTTACCCAAGCTTTACACATCCTTAAACTTTTTCATCGAACACATTTCCAGCATCCACATCCTCAGACATCACATGAAAACAAACTGCCCCATTCAAACAAACTGATTTACTAAGGGCTCATCTACCAAGAAGGCAATTATAATCTTCAAGAAAGAAACAAATGATTTACAGCCAAACACCGTTATGCTGCAGTCACTTTCTCGAATTCAATGGTCACTTATAGTGCTCCTCTATTTGCAATAGCTTGGGACACGAACGTTTTAGCATGACGGGCCATTCAAGTATCTGTCACGGATCAGTTAATCGTCACTATTATACCTCGCAATGGTTGAAGCAATCGCCTTCCGCACGAAGTTTTTTTTTTCTTTCCCGATTCCGATTTCTTTATCGATTTTTTATTTCCTGCAGATTTTAAAATTCTGCATGGGTGTGTGAAATTTGTATTTGCAAGTACTTCTCAAACGATAAATATTGCATCCGGTAGCAAAAGTGGTTTTTTTATTTATTTATTTTTACAGTGATTACTTGCAGTCGGTAAGACAAACTCAAAAATCATTCAGAATTGTGAGTATAAAACAGTATATTCCAAACTGAAGGATTTTAATGCACATCATAGTTTTTGCAATAGTTCCAACAATCCTATACTTTTATCCGTTAAGGATTTTTTATTGCAATTATTCTCGGACAACTCACTTAATCCAGATTTTAAGAGCTCTGAATGAATACGTTAAATATGTATTTGTTATCAGTACCCAGGCGATCAATGCTGAGTCTATTGCGAGTATAATACGAATATTATTTTTTTTACTATTTATATTTGCATATCTTACGTTCCAGGAGTTCAAAAATCATTAAAAAACTCATCAAAATACAGATATTTTACAGGTTGGAACAATCGCCCAGTTGCTTCCTGGAACGAATTTTTTTTTTTTTTTTTTTTTTTTTTTGCAATGTTTGTTTTTACAATTTTTTTACTCCAGATTTTAAAAGCCTATATGAATCCATCGCATGAGTCAGCTTCTGGTGGAATAATTTTTTCTAGTATACGATATATATTTTTTTCTTTGGCACGAATATTTGCATTCTTTACGTGCATTTCAAATTGAAGCAGAAAACAAGTCACACAATAGGAAATTCGAAATTGAAACACAGAATCGTCACAATATATCCTTACAATGGTTGGAACGATCGAGTATTTTTCTTCGCCAAGATAGAGCTTTTTTAACTTCTTGCTGTAATTTTCCAGACCCTTTACATTGCCAAGTTTCAAAAATACATAAAGGTCCATTGGATCTGTATTTGTCCCTGCAATGCTGAGGCCAATGGGATATGTAGACCATTATAATTTTTTTTTTTTTTTTTTTTACACTAAGAAGGCTTCCATTTATTACGTTAGTTTGATTTTTGAATATTCTGATGATTTTTATTCTTGAAGAGGATTTTTTTTTATTTTATCATTTTTTTTTATTTCAAAAGTGGAAAATTATAGTCAAAATGAGCCGACTGAAAAATCTAGCAATATTATTATTCGTTAATTTTTCGTACCCAATAAGTAAATATAATAATCTGTCCAACAAAATACTTGACACATTTAAGCAACATAAACCACAAGATAAACTGGATCCTTCTCATAATAAACGCAAAAGCTTCAAACTCTTTTTAAAAAAAGTGACTAAAATATCAGGAAACAATTTATATTACAAAATAGAATTAAGTGAATTCCGATTCTGCATTCATTTTTTGGCCGAAAGAATAATCCTGCTTGGAAGTAACAGTTTTGGTCTACTCTAACAACTTGACAAATTTCAATGTTCCACTCTTAGCAACAGAAATTTCTTATCTTCATTTCCAAAAAAATTAACACCAGCAGTCATACAACGTTCCTACATCTCTTTTTCAAGGCCAAAAAGACATCACGTACGTCAGAATTATTGGTTTCGTTCTACATTCATACATAGAAATCTTTCTCTACAACAGTCCGAAAAAGGAAGCATACCTCGAATTTTAACCACACAGTTTCTTTTGAATTTGACAACCTAAATTTCATCAAAAATGTTATTTTCTAAGGCAACAACCTCATAAGATACAATTTGCAGATGTAGGGTAATACGGGGAATGTATTTCTTTCTCAGGTTAATATTTCCTTGACTTATGAATGTAATTGAAACTTAGAAAAAATGAACTCTCACAAGTAGAAACGCAAGCAATAAAGCGCCATTAATAATGTCCCAGCTTACGAGATAGAAATGCAAATATCTTGAACAGAAAAATTAATTTTCTGAATATGACAAGATACAGCTGGTTGTAACTCAGGTATCTTGACAAATACCTTTAAACCACTGTAGAATCTAACCATATCCTACATATATCATATGAAGAATATGCTGCAGACACATTAAACACATACATTTAGATTCAAAAGACTACACTGCTCAACATCACAACATTAAAGTTAAAGAGAAAGAAACACATCAAACCAGAGTGATAAATATATTGAAAAACATGTATCATTCGAAAATCTTACTAACGTAGGTCCTCTGAACTGGATTGGCTTTCTATTGTATATCGAAAACGTTCCCTTTCCTACCTGTTTTTTATGCATTCCTTGATCACATATAGAAACTATATTTTTATTTTTAATGTCGAAGACACAAATTTTTTTTAAATAAATGTGAAAAAAAAATTCTTTTTCTATTTTTTTCTTTTTTTGTAACAAAAATTATATAGCAGAAAACTTAAATCACCGGCCACTAAATCACTTAAAAAAACTGAATGCAAATTAATTCTGATTGAATCAAGAAATAATCGTGAAATATTTCTGCAATTAAGAACAACTATTTCAGTTTAATCAAATTGACTATCAAGTAAACTTTAATACTCATGACTAGTTAAATTCTTTAGAAATACTAAAATCAGACATTTCAATTATAAAGGCAAAACGTTAGCAAATTTTAATAATCAAATAACATGAAAGAAATAATTGTTAAACTTTCTTATTTGTTACATCTAATCTACACCTGGACCAAATTTCCATTGCATTATTTGATGACAGGTATTTATAAATTAAAAAAACAATTTCATAGATAATTCTTTCTGACGAATTACAGAAAAAATATTTAGTTCATTTATGATCAGTTTAATGATTAAAAGTCCGGAACGCTATAGCTTCATAAAACAATATGAATGGTGGAGCTATTCTTCGTGCCTTATTGGATATTCTGACAAGGGTCCCTTTAGATGGAAAAAGAAAAGATTCAATTAAGAAATCTAACGCACTTTATTTCGCTCTTAAGTGAGAATTTACACATACCTAATTAAAACAATACGCGTGCATTCATCTCTCATTTCTTAATCGCTTATCTTTATCGAAATAGAGTGAATATTTTTTGTGGAGACTACCGATGTGCCCGGCTACTTTAGAGATGTTTCCAAGTTACTTTGTATGCATTTTATCCATTCAATGCAAATGCGTAAATATTTACAACCATTTACTACACTATAGTGGCACTAGGAAAGTTTTCACATTCAGAAACAATACCTAAAGCTCATAAAAGGAAAAAATTTTCACATTGTCTCAGTCTTAATAATTGAACGAAAATGCTCTATTGCAATAATAATTTCATTTATTATCTACAAAATTTTGTAGTGAACAGAGTTTGGAGTTAATCTTATAAATCCGTTTTCAAGAAGATTTTTGAAATTAGCTGATAGTCTCTCAAAGATGTCAAAAATTTTTATTGAAACGTATGAACCATATTACAATTTAGAAAGAAAGATTATTTAGATTTCAGACAAGTTTCAAATCTCTGTAGATTTCAGTTTACGCCAACAACAAATTAATCCAAAATACCTAAAGGCAAAAAAATTTTAAAAATAATTTACGTATTTATTACAGTTATAAGTAAATACTATCTGAAAGCATACCCAAGATGTGCGTTTACAGAACTGTGATAATTAATAGTGAATTTCATTATTGCAGTGCATAAAATAATTCCTTTACTTATAATTTGTATTTTAATGAGAAACTATATAATAAAAATTTATAATGAAGCAAAACATCAATACACTTAAGAATACCAGGTTGCTCAAATAATTTCTTATAGTTTAAAGATATTCCCTTTTAAAATTCTAATCATAATTAGGAACTTAACGAATTTAAATATTAACCTATTATTTTAAAAAGTATTTATAATCTTGTAGCCTTACAATAATAATTAATTAAAATGAAAAAAAATATATAAAAAGATATTATTTTCAAATAGAATAAGAGAAACAATTTTTTAAATTAAAAATTCAGGGAGAAAAATAAAATTTCTTATAATTTCATACAACGTGGACATTGACGTTACAGTTGTCAAGATGTTTGAAAATTACATGATGACTATATATATATATATATATATATATATATATAGAGTGAATATAGTGTATAAATTACACATTTATATAACGAAAGAAATATTACAAAACTTTTCTTGGACAGCTGATAAACAATTATATATAAAATTGTAATTCTATATAATATACAGCAAGCACAATTAAAGAGGATTTTTTACTTAATTTTTTTTTTATTTAATTTTTTTTCTTTTTTTAACATTTTTTTTATATTTTATTTTTTGTAATTTTCTATATTTTCTTATTTTTTTCATATTTTTCTTTCATTTTCTTTTCTTTTCTTTTTTTTCTATCTATGTTTTTTCTTTTCTAATTTTTCTTTCTTTTTTATATTTTATTATATATTTTTTCATCATTGTTTTCCTATTTTCTATTTTTTAATCCCCTTTTACAAATATAAATTTAATGAAAAAACATGGAAATAACAAACATTTGATGAAAACAAATAAAATCACAAACTACTTGAACAACAAATCATCTAATTATAAATTTTCTGCGTGACAAAATAGTTTCAATTTTTTAAAACAAATTTGTTAAATATATTATTTTCTATGTTTGAAACATTCAGTTGTCAAGATTTTTGACAATTACACGATGACTAAATATATATATCATGTATAACATTTCACATTTTATATGGCAATAGAAAAATTACAAAAACTTTGCTTCGTCGGCTGATAAACAATAATATATAAAATTGTTACTCTATATAATATACAGCATGCACAATTCATGGGGATTTTTCTTCCTTTTTTCTTAATTTTTTTCATTATTTTAAATTTTTTTCCATTTTTTTAACAATTTTTTTTTATTTTTTATGTATTTTTTATATATTTTTTCTTTTTCTTTTCTTCACTTTTTTCTTTTGTTTCTTCTTTTTTATATCCATTCTTTTCTTTTCAATTTTTTTAATTTTTTTTTCTATTTTCTATTTTTTTAAAAATTTTTCATCCCCTTTTTCAAATATGAATTTTATAAATATACATGAAAATAACATATAATTGATGAAAACAAATAAAATCAAAACTATTTCAATAAGAGGTCATCTAATTATAAATTTTTGCGTGAGATAAAAGTTTGAATTTATTAAAACAAATTTGTAAAATATATTATATTATAAGTTTGAAACATTCTTTGTTTCTCCTTGAAAGAATTTATTTGAAAGTTATTATTATATACATATGTGTGTATTTATATAAATTATAAATTTAATTTATTTCATTTATATGCAAATATCTTTTAATAAATTTTTAGTGGTGTTTATAAATTTTATCGTATTACTTTAAAATATTATTTTCAGATTAATAACTCAAAATCCAAAAAGTTTTATTTTATTTATTTAAATTTAATAAGCAATTATCCTTCGAAACTTTTTTAAACTTTTCGTTAACATTTCTTTTCAAGAGTATGAAATCTTTTTAAAAAATTCCGACAGAAAACAAATATTCTTCGATCGATCTTTTTCAATCACTCGTTTGACAAATTCATTAAAAGATTTTCGAAACGTGTCCACTTAATTTAAAAAGGAAAATGATCTTTAAAAGAATGAGACTCTAACAAATGGTGTTATTTTTTAAATTTTTTTCAAAACCAAGCTCAATAAAACAATTATTCTGGAGTGGTAGAACTTTAATTTATTAATACATTATAATATTAAATCACTTGAATAAACTAATTTATGCAGGACTTTTTTTTTAGATTTTTCTTTTTCTCCCGATTTTTGCCATCAAGAAGATTTATCTCAGAAGCCCCTTCAATTAAACTTTATCAGTTATAAATAAGTTTCAATTCATTTAATCTAATCTAAAAATATCTTTGATCTTAAAATAATATATGGCTGAAGAATTGTATATTAGAGCAGGCGTTATTTAACGGATTCCTTGAATACCTATCTATGGTGTTTACAAATTTTATGGTATATGGGATTACTTTAAAACAGTTTTTTTTTTCATTTTTAATTGGAAATCTCTAAATTATAAGTGATATTTCTTAATCCACAAGAAGTGTTATTGAGAAAAATTTTTTCAAGATTTAAGCCAAAACATTTGAAAGAAATAAAGAAAAACACCAAGAAAACAAAGCAAAAAATTTTTAACTTAAACTACATCTTAGAATTTTCTTTTAAATATTACAATGGATTTCTTTTTTTATACGTATATACTTTTAAAATGTTCAGAGCTTTATAATCCTACTTTCAGTTATATCTTGAAATATTAAAACCTCATATCCATTCTTTCGAATTTCATTTTTCCAACTGGAAATAAAATATTTTTATTTTCGTGTTATAGATGTCAATGAATCAAACTACAATTTTAAAGATGAAAATACAAAAATGAAGTATTTTCGGATGTCTATAAATCGTTTAATATATTTAATTTTTCATCCTATTGCGCAGTCTTATAATAAATCTCAAATTCGATTGATTTCATAATTCCAAATCACTTTTAATGTATATTGAGGACATTTTTTTCCTAAGTGATTACGCTATTAATTAAATGAATAATAGTTATTATTATTATTAATACTACACTACTATTAATGAAAAACGCAACAATATGAAGTCGATGTTTGTTCAAAAGAGGCCTAATTAACCTTCAGGAATTCGTTAAAGCAGTGATCCAGTGCTCAGCAGATAAATTCTATTTCAAATAGTTTTTTTTTTTTTTTTTTTTGCAATAAGTTTGAATATTTCATGTGACTTCCAAAATTTAAGTAAACGATACATGGTCCAAACGCTGATCAAGGGCCTTTTTTTTTTTTTTTCTTTTCTTGCCTCGATTCTTCGGAACCTTTACTTAACCCATATTTCAACGTCTATATGGGTCCATTTAATCTGTATTTTTAAATATTTTCCAGAAGATCGATGCACCTTCCAGTAGCTTTTCTGCAACGCCTGTTGGAATATAGCATGTCGCTTTCAAAATTTAAGAAGAAATCAACTCAAATCTCAGGATATAAGAAACTGAATGATTGATCTTCAAAATGTTCATGATTAAAATACTGGACATTTTTTTTTTGTAAAGTAAAGACTTAGTAATGTTTTTTTTTTTTTAATTTTTTGCTCTGATTCATTATATTCTTAGTCAATATTTCAAGAGCCTATATGGTTCCAGTGAATCTGTGCATGTAATTATTTTTCATGCCATCAGTAGAATTCTTTGCTTTTTTTTTTTTTTTTCGCAATCCATGCAGAATAGAAGTCGTACGACAGGATAATTGAAGCTGAATTATGAATCCTTAAAAACATGTTCTTAAAGGAAAGACTCGAGCGCTGGACAAGTATTTCTCACCCAAAATGGCTATTTATAAAACATTTTGTTGGATTCTGCAAACCTTTATTCCATAACTTCAAAATTCTGTAATAGGCTGAAGAATCTGTATTTTAATAATTTTTTAAAAAATAAATACAGCGTCTTTTTTTTTTTTTTTTTTTTTTTTTTTGTCGGTTCCAAAATTTTAGAAGAAGTCAAATCACTGATTAGAGTATTAGAAACTGAATGATAGTATTTTAAAAATGTACTCTCCGAATGCTGCTCAAGTGTTTCTCCACCAACAAGTTTTTTCTTTTGATTTTTTGTTGCGATTCGGTTGTTGGTATTGTTGCACATCCAAATGCACAGCAGAGCTATATTAAGTCTATGAAATTGTCCATCATGAAGAAGTCAAACACGTATAATGGACTGTCAATAAGACCCTAGCTGGAGAGGCTCAGACAAATAAGAATGCAATCAGATTATCCATTGTAGGTGATTCTCATGACACAAGGAAAGAGATTTTAGATTTCTGAGTGTATTCACTGCCACATTATATCTCACACTACGCCAGTTGGTGAAGTGTTGAGCTGAACTTCTATTATCTAACAGAATCCAGATTTTATTTTTATAAGTGAATGAATTGAGCAATTCTAGTCCTTCATTGACGGCAATAATCTCTCTAACAAAAACAGATCAGAACTCGGGATTACTCTTCTAGATTTTTAACTCTTCATCTTGAGATTTGGTGTAGATTCCACTAGAATTATTTTTATTTTTATTACCTTCCGTATATATTTGAACTGCGTCTCTTGGAATATGATTATTTCTCTCAAGAGTCAGTTGCCTTAGATAAATTTCTAGATGATTTATCTGTTCACTTGAACAGGTAGTCAGTATGGTAAAATACACCAGCAACACCATCAGATGGATCGAAACACTGCATCAAGTGATGTTGTTCCACAAAACAAGAGACAATGCTGCTTGTTAGTACTTGACTAAACGGACAGTTTCTTTTGAGTCTTTGATTGTTACTCCAAATTCGGAAAGCGGAGGTTCTATTTCGTAACCCAAGACTACTGGCTACAAAGCGTATTGTATTATTTAACCATGTCATTGGGGCCAGAATTCCATAGGCCATTGATGATTCGAGAAGCACTAAGCTTGACTCGTCTAAATTTCTGCAAGTTTTAATCTGAAGCACAACAATATATTGGATATCCATATTCCAGGATATGCCGAATAAGAGAAATATAGATGCTTCTGAGAGTAGGAGTGTTACCACCACATTCAGCTCCGGAGATATATTTTAGAATGTTGAGGCGTCTCTTAGCTCTCAACACAAAATGATTTATATGATTCTTGCTCAGTATTTCAGGATCCAGAACAAAACCGAAATATTTTAGATGCTTAAACATAGGCTCGTAGATGGAGAAAATGGTCAGATTCAGTGTCCTAAGACTGGATCATCAAAGGTAGACATTTGGCTTAGCGCCAATGCCTGTAGACCGTAGCTGGGCATAATGGAATGGCCTTCACGCCTAGGGTAGCCCTGACAGGAGTTAAACTCCCGACGTACTTCACCCATTCCGCCCAGCGGCATCCCCCGCCACGATGCATCTTCGGACCGTTAGTTGATATTTCAAAAGTCTGCCTGGGCACGATGAATCTGTTCTTTCGGTAGTATTTTTATTTTTTGCAGATAATTTAATAATGTTGTTTCCTCAAAATTGACGAAAGTATTTTTATTAATCTGCAAATACGTTTACTCAGAATAAAGTTCAGCTGCACTACTGGGAAAATATTTGACGAAACGAATTGAAAACCATATAATTAGATAACAATATAATTAATTTGGTTTCCAGTTCCGTCTTCCCACGTGAAAAAAGGAAATGAATATGTCATTTCTTTTATTTTAAAAGCTAAATGATAGAAATCATTTGAAGCTATGAAAACTGCTTATTTAATTAAATGATGGATCATCTATCTTGATTAGAACATGAGTGACAAGGTCTTCCAGCATCTTCCCCTCTAAGTGTTGGAAGGCTATTTTATAAAGATGAGAGGTGAGCTGATGGGCAGCAAATCAGAATACCAGATCAGGAACAGACTTGTTGCTATTTCTCCTCCTCTTTGGATTGAAAACCAATCCAAACCAAGTCCAAGAGAATGTTTCGAACTATACGATTGTAAACTGACTTTACGTCATTCACCAGCTTTCTCACAGAGGTGCCAATAGAGTCAATTATATGGGGAGGGGAAGTATGTGCCCAGCAGTGGCAATGTGTATAGATGTTTTCAACTCTGATGAAGAAAAGTCCTTTTTATATGGTCAGACCTTAGTCTGGATAAGCGCGTTTGAGCGCTCCTTGGACTAGTGCACGGCAGAGACAACTCTGGACACCTCCCGGCATACCAGTCATGCTTTGGGGGAATCTTCCATTTCGATTTAGTTCTTAGTTTAAACAAGGCATGGATCTCTAAGCCCTGCAGTCTAGAAGAGTAAAGGATTGGGACTTCCTTCCTTGGCCTTCCTTGCTTCAGCAATATCATGTTCGTGGATGCCCACATGAGAAGGGATCCATGGTATGCTCCCTGATCAGGTCCTTGCAAATGTAGTTAATTTGGAGATAATGCATTGGTCCAACTTGTTTAGAATGTGTGGTCAGTCTTTTTTGTATTGAGCTTTTGCTGTCTGTTAGGATCCAAATTTTAGAATTATCAGTCTCAATATTTTACTTATTTAAAGAATTCGATATCCATGAAAGAGTTTGGAGGGGTTGTCTGGATTTCCAATGAATACATTAAAAAACCATATGCATCAGAATTTTCACAAAGAAATTTAGGACTCAAATCTTGACATTGCAGATAGCGAAAGTATTGGGTCTTCTTGCAACATTGAGTCACGTACTGGTACATCCAAAGGTTTTACAGAAGTACCAAGTGCTGCATATAAAGATATTGTTAAGTCATTGCCTGTTTATATATCGATTTGACAGACAAGCAGATAGACGTAGATTGCATGATCTTTCAGTTATCAATATGTATTATCATCAGATTTCTTCTTTTGATGTGTTAAAAGTCAAAAGTTCTATGAGTAAAAATACTGAACTTGGTTCAGTACGTTCATGTAATAATATTCAGAAGACACTTTGATTCTAATTTAGTTAACTCTCAAGTCCCTCGCAACCTTGCTCGGAAGCAAAGCCCAGTTAGCAATTTTAGCATTTTACGTAATTGAAGTATTCCATGTTTTTCTCAATTATTGAAAGAGGCCGCAAATGCACCTGAATATTTCAAATGATTATTTATTAAAAAAAGTGATTAATACGGTTTCCAAAGGTGGCTTGTAAAGTAGAATTCGAAGGAAGAAGCCCCCTTAAAGAGAATAGTCTTTCTCTTTGTTCCAGAGCATTCAATTTTTCTCTTTATACTTAAGGACTGCTTGATTCCTTACTGCGTCTTTGCTCGAGATAGAATGTGAAGGTTGGCACTCTTAATTTTATGACCAACATTCATTTAAATCTTATATAAAACTTCGTACGCACAACAGATGCTGAAAACTTCCACAAATGATTCTAGGTGTACTTATTGAGATCAGATGCATTTTTAGGGCCTCGTCAGTTCGCTGGTTCTAACGCTCGTCAGTTCGCTGGCTAACTCGCCTATACACTACTAAAGATAATCTTTGTTTCTGGGTATTGTGTGACTTCATTATTCATTAATTTGGCGCATTTGCATTTTGGACTTTAGTTCATACTGAAGTCCCTTGATACCATGCTTTATGCGGAAACACTGGGCAAGGACCCTCAGTAATTGAGGTGTGTTATTTCTTTCTCAGTTTCTAGAAGAGTCCCTAAGTACTCCAGCAATTTCCAAACTGCCTGTGATTGTATTGTAGTCTCTCAAAATGCTCCAGCGAGGTGCCTTATAATAGGAAATTCGAAGAAAAATCCACTTCACAGAGTAAGGTTTTCTCTTTGATGTGGGGAACCCTTTTTCTCATTGGATCCATGCGAAGAACTTCATTCTTTCGTCAGGTGTTTGCTCGATACTGCAATATGGAGAAGGATCCTCTTACTTAAAAAAATACAGCATTCTTTTAAATTTTTTTATTAAACTTCGAGCACCTAAGCAGAATCAGAAAGTGCTCATAAATGTTTCCAGGTGAACTTATTCAGGTGTTTTTTAATGGCCTCTTCTGTCTGCAAGTTCCAGGGGGCTCAGTCGGTAAAATTGTACTGTGGAAAACCTGCAGTTCTTTTGCACTGTACCTTCTCCTTTCTCATTACCTCGGCTTTTATTATTTTTTAGTTTTTTAGGCCGGTCTAGACACAATTTTTTGAGAATTTCAATTAGAAAGTCTGTCTAACGACAATCTGACTGCTTGTTGAAAAAACAATGTATAAGGCCTTTTTAAATGAAATATCCTTGTATTTCCTTCCATAAGATTATCCCACAGGACGTTGGTTATGCTCTTTTTATTGTAAGCTTCTTATACTTTGTTCTTATAGTTTGAACAAACTCCTAATGACGCACCACAGGCATTAAATCTCTTTGAACCATTCGCTTTCGCGAAATTCTCTTCATTGTGCTTGGATTCTTTTTCGAATTTATTGTACTTCAGTTCTTTCGGATAACAACGAAGCTAGATCACTGATCTTATAACAGAGAAGACTGCGTCTAATGAACTGTTTTAAATCTTAGAAATTTTCTGCGATTGCTTTCTGAGTGAAAACAAATATCTTACAAACTTCTTTATTTTTTCCCCTTGATTTTGCGATAACAGATGTCCTTTACTTTCACAACTCTAAATTCAAATATGTAGATCTGCCAACCATCGTTTTTTTTTTTTTTTTTTGAATTTGAGATTCTCTTTTATTACTTTCTCACAGGTGATAACAGATGACCTCTATTTTCAGTACTTTAAAGTCAATTATGATGGTCTGCCAACGTTTTTTTTTTTTTTGTTGTTGTTGTTGTTGATCCATGCGGAGAATGGCTGGATGATCTGCCATCATTTTATTATTATTACGTTGAGAATGGCTTTATTACTCTCTCATAGGTCACCCGATGGTATTGAGAGTGGGCAGAATTATAAGAAAGATTACATTATTCGCCCACTCGCAAATTAAAAGCTGGCAGTGCAATGTTTGAGTATGAGAATCTGTTCTTAGTGTGTTTCTCAACTTTAATTAAGTGATATTTGCATATAGAACATATTGTACTGACTGAGAAAACCCCACACATCTTTTTCATTTATGCAGTTTTATCTTTCCATTTATTATTTATGTTGCAATTTTCCAAAATAGTAGTTTCCTTAATTTTAAAATCTACAAAAAATTATTAAATTAATTTATTTTAAAAACTGTCTGAAATATAATTTAAATTTTAAACTATTTTTTAAATTAGTAAATTAAAAAAATATTAAATTAATTTATTTTTAGAGCTGTATGAATTTCATTTTTAAATTTAAACTATTTTTAAACTGTTAAAATTAAAAAAAAAATATTAAATTAGTTTATTTTTAAAATAAAAATGTATGTATACTTATTAAACTATTTTTAATACCTTATATTCAGATAAGCAACAGAAAATAAAAAAAATACATTAAACAAATGCTCATAATTATTTAATGGAATTATGAAATCAATATCCATTCTGATATCATATGAATATCAAGGCTGCATTGGTAGAGATGCCAAATTTATTTCTTGCATTCGCAAGATCATTCTCATGCGGATGCAAGAAAGATTTTTCAGATTTTTAGAAAAAGATCCCATCTTGTATTTCTTCACGGAAACAAATTTTATTTCAAGGCGTGAATATATGCAAGTTTTGTTTTTCGACAAAAAAAAATGCTTCGAATTATTCGATCTTATTAGGTTTCGTGCTATATGATATTTATTATTATTTTTTAAAATTTTGAAACGAGAATACTTTGTGAATATTAAACTATGTATGTTAATACATTTGCAGACATTTCTATTTATTTTAAGTGTTCTATATAAAATACTATCATCCTTTTTCTGATCACGATATCTACGCCTTTGTTTTTGACTCATTAAAAATATGGCGATTAACTTTAACGATATAGTATTTCAGCCATATTTATATTAATTCAGATTTCCGTTTATTATTCTTTTCAAATATATGTTAGTAAAATTAAAATTATTTTCAATAATATCTCAATCACCTTTAATTGAAATATATTCAAAATTGGGCAGCTAATATCTTTACGTGGAAAATATCACGGAGATTGTGGCTCAAAATAAAAGAACATTTATTTCATAAAATTCCTTTTGTATAAATTTATAGAGATTGATTTTTCTCATGTATATAAAAAAAGAGTGTTCTAACAATTTCACACTCGCTTCTTGATGACCCGGTGATTTACAATTTTGCATGTTTATTACCGGTTAATCGATGTATTTTAATGAGCGTTGTATACAATTGTCGTCACCAGGTGCTAATTTAAGAGCGAAAGAAATATTTACATTTTTCAATAAAATGCCAAAAAATAAAAAATAAAAATTTTAATTAAAATATATTTCTTCTTTTAAGTAGACCGTGATATCGTTCTCTTCTAAAAGTTTTTATCATCTTGTCTCAGAAATGTTATCAACTACAAAAAAAATTACAGATCTACTTAATGCTAATAAACACTACTGAAATGATCACAAGTGTCACCATTATTCAAATTATTGAATTAATATTAATATTTTAAGTAAAAACTTCGAAGCTTAAGTACACTCTAATATTCTTTTTGTACTAATTTAGAATAATACACATTTTAAATTTTCAATATCGTAAGCTCACATTTGAAAAATAATCATAATAATGACATGGTATAAATTTAATTGCAGAAGTAACGAATCATATTAAATATATTATAATTGATTGCAAAATAAAACATAAGTATTTGTTTGGACATGAAATAATGCTGAACAATTTGTATTGACATTCAAATGTACACATTTTAAATTTTCAATATTATAAATATACATTTGTAAAATATGATAATAAAGATTTGATAGAAGCTTCATTACAGAAATAATAATTCATATTTAAACATAATTTACAGCAGAATAATACACAGGCATTTATTTTGGCATGAAATAATACATAACTGCTTGTATTATTTTCAAATTATTCTATTGCTTACAAAAAATCGAAAATTAATCTTCTCATTTATCATGAAACTCATTTATTAAAATCAAGAGATGAAAAATTACCTCAACACAGATGTTCGATTTAAATACTTATGAAAAATTATAAGAGCAACCTGGTTAAAATTATTTCTTCAAAAATGTTTAGTTTTTATTTATACAATAAAACAAATTGGAACAACAATTTATATGTACTTTAATTTATTATTAGTTCCAAATTGTTTGATTCTCAAACATTCCCAACTTCGTATTTGGAGGAAAAGATATTTTTACTGTCTGAAAATAAACCAATGTTTCCGAAATTAAAAACTAAGTTAAAACTGACTATTTTATAAGCAGCATTCAATTTGTTCTTACTTTAAAAATCTTTATTATATTAATATAAATTAAATTAATCTTAATAAATTAAATATATTATATGAATATAACTGCTCTTATAGTAATATATTCTTTCTGAAGAATTAATACAAATCTCAAGTTTGTTAAATCATTGAATTCCATTGCATTTAATTTGAAATTGATGAAATTTTTTTAACGGATGTGACAGAAAACTTTTAAGAGCATAAATTTGAATACACCTGTTGATATATTGGGAAAAAAGGAAAATGTTTAGAGAAGTTCACTGCAAAACTAACACAATCCCATTACCTACATACAATCGAGACCAATAGCTGAAAAGTACATTTTTTTCTGATTATTAATATTGAAATATTAAATTAGAATGGTTGTCAAGAATTACTATTTGAATTTACGTCAGAAGTAGACAAAATAGACGCCTGTTTTTTAATAATTTTGCAGTTTATAAATTATTCAAACCAGAGAGCTTTAATTTTCTTTTGTATAAAGCCAAGAATACAACAAGAAAAGGAAATTTTTCAATGGTAAAATATTCGAATTGGATTTCTATATGAAGGATATAAGAATTTTGACTGATATAAACTCATCTTGGAATTTTTAAGATTACAGCTATGCAAGAAGCTTTGACTTCCTAAATTGTGTTAAAAGTGTCACTTTACTATTTTGAAAATTGCTATAGCATCCCGTTAGCATGAATATAAAAGTAAAGCGAATAATTATTCTATCTCGCTTTATGAAATATTATAAGAATTATAAAAAAATATTTATTGATTTTTTTTTTTTTTTTTTTTTTTTTTTGCAGAACTATAAAGTCAATTTGTTTTAACAATGGAAATTTAGTCTATACTCTGAGAATTTTAATTTCGTATTTATTCTTAAAAATTGACATTTTTTGATTATCTCATTTCATTTGCTTTGTAAAATGTAGCTTTATAAGTTCACATTACTTTAAGATTATTTAGAGACATTGTTTATTTTGAATCTTTGTCAGGCGAAAGGAACCTTTAAATGGGAAAAAGCTTTCTCCGAAATTCCATTTGGAACAAGTGTTAGGACATTTTACCATTTGTGGAGTTAATGTACACTCTGTCTGTATAAAATAGTTCATCCTTAAATTTGAATCCGCAAGCGTATGGTTATGAAGCCACCACGGTTCTAGGATTCATTGTTAGGGAAGGCTTTTGTTGGTTCAAAAGCGCAGTTTCTAACAAAAGCATTAGTGGATGCAGGGATACAAAATAGTGCCCTATGTTCACCCAAGCAAGCACGCGTTCCATTTAAATGCTTATTTTCTGCCTTTTGACGCTGATCTCAACTGCGTTATGCAGTTACATGAAGAATAAGCAATGCATTTAATAGCATTTAAGAAACAAGCACTGTGTTACTTTGGCGCTTGTATTGTGTTAACCAATGATGTTCGTCAATGTTACAACTGAACAGTTGGCATGTACTAGAAAAAATAACAACATTTCTTATAATAAGTTATTTAACAAGAAAAGATTCCTATTCAATTAAATGTTTTAATTATTTTTTTAAAAAACAAAAAATAAAAATTTTTAATATTTCATTAGAATGTTGGTATTTGTCACCATGCCTCTCTTGATTTAAAGATGGCGATTTTAAAAAGAGCCACAGCAACATTAAATCATTTGATATAATGAATTCTATAAGTATGATCAGGTCTTTTTTTTTTTTTTGTTTTTTTAAATACTTTCTTCAAAAAAAATTATTGGCGCAAGCTTCAAATCTTCGATTTTCCCTTTACAATTACAAAGCGATATTGAACGAAAAAGCATGCTTGTAACATACATTTAATTAACAGATTTTAAAAAATTACTAAATGTAAGTTATATTTTGAGAATTTTAGCATTAGCGGAAATGCCATGTTTATAAGAAATTATATTTCATCATGTTGATACATTTCATTAATAATTCCGCAGATGCTTCTGTTTGTTTCATGACTTCTCATTGCACAATGGCATTCGTGTTCGTTCACACATATAGGAGAGCTCTATTTCCCATATTGGACACCCCATAAATGAGAGAACGATGAATTTTAGCAGCCTTCAGGATGATATTTTTTTAATAGTATTAATATAATTAAGCACATTTGATAATCAAGATTAATACGAATCATAAAAATATCATTTAAAAAAATTGGTATTATCCTATGCATTTCCATAGCTAAAGGAATAAGAAATCCAACTTCAAGCAGCAAATTATTTAGGGAAATAAATCATTTTATAGATTTGTGCACATTAACATTTTGGTGGTTTAAATTTTTTATTTTCTGAAATGGTTTGGCTTCCCATTCATTTATGATAAATATAAATATGCACATTTCATAACTTCAGCATCCATTTGCTAAAAGTGTACTGTAAATGTTTCCATCTTTCTTTAGTAGTCAATTGAATATTTGAAAATGTATGATTCAGGAAGTAATGTAAAGTAGATTTCCACTTTCAAATCTATCGTTTACTTTGTATGTGAGCAGCTGAACGATTAGTTGATGCGGTTTTACAGAACACGTAGATGGTAGATATTTGTGCGAAAAAATCAGTCCCTTTTAGCTTCTCCGATTTCCAACATAAATTAATAAGAATATCTGGGATAAATAAAACCTATAAAGGATTGGAAAGAATTGTGGAAATAATGTATTCCAATATATTCTTGCAACAAATATTATAAATTTAAAATCACGTAATATTATTAATCATTTTACATAAATTCCACAACTCGATAAGAGACATTCATGACTTATTGAAAAAGGACGTTTGTTCCAACATTAACTTCGCGGCTGCGTATTTTTTAAAATGTCTGAAATAATAATTTATTAATAGAAATTATTAAATTTCTCATTATTTAAATTCGCATATTTAGATTACTAGCATAAAAACGCATAAAAAATTAAAATAGATTACAGGCGGTGACATCTTACGACGGCGAATAAAAAAAAGAGATATTTGATGCTTCTTAGAAAAGAGAAGCGAATAAAACAAGAGTAAGCATGCGATCCTTCAGCGACTTCTTAGAATATAAATTTATATAATTTCAATTTCTTTTTATGAACAATCGGCGAAGTTATTCAAAGAAAACGTAGTAATAGCAATTTTTAAAAAAGATCTTAAAGTTCAGATTGATTTTAAAATTAATATTTGTCTGCCTTACCATATTATTTGATCATTTGGGCTACAAAAATATAATTGGTGACATCTGATGTAAACTACAAGAACTGGTGATATAAATTTAAAAAAAATCTATTTCTATTTGATATGAGACATAGAAATATGAGTAAAAAAAAAATCTTCTGTAAAAACTTGATAATGTTATATATTTTTGCCCAAAACGTGTTTTTTTTTTCGAAATTGATTTTATTAAACTTAAACAATAACTACATTCTATGTCTTCAATTACTTTTCAAGCATTATTCATAATAGAAGTATTTTCAGGGCATATAATTAGAATAATTTTTTGAGGCTGGTTTCGTTTTCTACATTGGCGGGAATCTTGTTTTGAAATTATATCACATTCGTATCTCTGGTTCATGCGATTTGGAAAAATTTTCCTAACCCATTAAAGAACAATGAATTCTTCTACTATGTTTTCCGTCGAAATGTCTTTAAAAAGCATTATGCTCTTTGAATATTTTTTTTTACAAAATAAATAAAATTCCCTGCAATTAAAATCAAAATTTCAAAAACCAAACAGCAACTCTTGAGCTCAAGCATTTTGAGAGAAAACACAGACATTGAATAATTCGGAAAAAAATGCAGAAAAAATAAATACGCATCACAAAGGCGTTGGAATAGGATTTTTCTTCCCTCATTCAGTAATTATTCATGCATTTGTCTTAACCTCAACCTCTCAGTGAGATTTAGAGCGAAAAAGTTAATCTCAGCATATGATCCTTGCAAAAAATGGAAACTTCACTGAAAATTTTCATGGTTATTCTGTAGTCTAATAAATCGATAAATACATAAAATCCACTGCACCTGCTTTTTTTCTACAGGATAGGGCACATTTAATTATTAATATTTGTGTTTTTTGGGACAATAGGAAATTCGTATTAACTTTTTATAAGTATTACTTTAATACAGAGTTTTTATCTAACAGATAGAGGGAATATTCTACATTAATTTTCCTTTTGATGATTGGTTTTCTAGTTAGAGATCATTACTTTTCGATTTTTAGAGAAATCAACATTCCTATAAAAAGATTGTTAGGAAAAAATGTCCCAATTATTGAAAGTAAATCAAAACTAAGCAAAATGTAGTGATTGGTCTGAATGCTTAAGTGATACGAATGTTTCATGACACATTTCATCATTATTAAAAGAAATATGCAAACAAAATGCATGAAAATAAAAAATAAAAATATCTTTCAATTTCAGGTGGTTGTATGATATTAAAAAAACACCATAAAGCAGCTTTCTTTATTTAGTAACCAGATCTAAGCTTTAATTTATTTGAAAAATATGTCGCTAAGTACAACTTTAATTGTAGAACGCGAATTTTTATAGGTTTATATGGTATGACATATTTGTAAATATTCTGTATTTTTTATTGAACTGAAAGATCATCGCACAACGATTGTGCAAAATGCTTTTCAATGCAAGGTCTGAATTTCTCTTCTTAATTTTTCCAAAATGTATCAACTATTAATCGAAGAGATGCAATTAATTGTGATAATCAGTCGATAGGTTCTAAATTTTTCCATTTTTTTTTCAATCAATGTAATACTTGTCAAATACCTGACATTCTGGAAATTGCTCTGAGTAACTTTGGAGAAAAAAGTAAATTTCATTGTGCTAAGAACTTAATTTTATTTATGAAGTGTTTTGTCAAATAATTATTTAATTTTAAAATTTTTGTATATGTAGCATTTTTATTTTAGCGTTTTAATCTTATTTAATTTTATTATTTAAATGTTTTTCATTATAATCACTAGGTATTGTATATCTCGTTACTTCATTTCTTTAATAAATTATCTCAAGCACCGTCAGGTTATGCAAAATTCAATAATTTTGATGTTCTACGAGTGCTTTCATAACTTTGTAAATAGAAATAAATACTTCTTATATATTAATGTATAATTGCAGAATTTTTAGGGAAAGAGTTAACTACGTATCTCTATATCTTGTTGATTAAATTACGTGATTTTATAATTTATTGCTTTGTGCTTTGTGTGTGGGGGGGATTGTGCCATTCTTTGAAATTTTAAATGATTAAATTGTCTGTATTTATGTTGTACCTATTTTAATTACTATACACAGTCAGCCATACTAGTTCCTATAGAGGATGCACACAAGAAGATCCTTTCACTAGGATTGGCGGCAGAATTGAATCAACCCCATTAGCTAACAATACTGAGATAATAAATACGATGTTTAATCATCCTGAGTATTCGTCACCAACAATGACATCATGGACATTTTTCCACCCTCCTTCTCCGTTAATACACCACCAGTGAATGGATGACGGTATAAAAAATTTTTCGAATTCGGCGAATTAATTTGCGGTGCAGACCTCGATGCAATTCAGAAGAAAAATTTTTTTCTTAACATTTATTTGAATAATGTCATCAAATTAATAGTTAGAATCATGTCGACTTATCTAAATAAAAAATATTTTCTCTTTTATCATTATATTACTTATTAAAATGGTGAAAGACAAGTTGAAATATACATTAAATTTGAATTGGAACAAATGAGTTCACATTTCATCTAGACGAGAATTGTAGATGAAAAAAGTTGTTCTGAGAGGAAAAGTATAATTTAAATTTGAGTAATTTATTAAATTTATATAAATAAGTTTGTTAACTTTTAAATACGACATTAAATCCATTTTCAATGAATTCGAAAATATAGGAAATTTTATGACAAGATTATATTATAAGATCATTGAAGAAGAATGATATTGAAATCTCCCTTTTTATCTTTGATTTTATTAAAACTTTCTTAATTGCCTTTTCATTATTTGCTGCTGTTAATTGTTTTAAAAAGTCGCATTTCTCGAAAACACCTACATCAGATTTTTAGTATTTGCGTTATTCACCAAATAATTATATAAACCGCAATGGGAAAAGGAACCTTTTGGCATGAAGCGAATTTCTACGTAAAGAAGCTTTACACAAACACTAAAGCAAGCAATGTATATGGGTAATCGTGGTCAAAAGATGTAAAATTTATATTTCTCAATTTACCTTGTGTAATATCTTTTAAAATTGTCATGGTAAGCGTATGTAATTGAAAAAGTCTTAAAAAATAAAAAATAAAAAGATTTTTAAAATTATATATTAACATATTTTGCATAAAATACCAGATTTGAACAGGTGAATTTTCATATTTAAGGTTTATAAGTTGTAAATGAGCACCGTTTTATTTTAAGAAAGCTAAATATTTTGAAGCCATTCAAAAAATCTTCATTCCGATTTTATTTTACATATATACATAATACAACTCTTGGATTAACTATTTGTTTTTATTTACATCAGATAAAAACTGTGGTAGCAAAAAGCAAACAAAGATGAAGGGAGAAATTTCCATAAAAAATTCCTTTAAAGGATAATAATTTTATAAATTTAATGGATTTTGCACTTATTTTAACTAATTATCAAATTTGCATTTTTCCAAATTTTTTGGATTTGTAGCCGGAATGGACGAAATTTTCATGAAATTACAATTAGTATATCATAAAATAACTTTTATTCGCATATTAATAATCTCACAAAAGAAGCACTAAGCACTGTTTTGATGTGCGGATTCCTTTGTTAAATTTATCCAGTAAATCAATTACTTCGCATACAAAGTTAATTTTCCTTATGAAATTTTGGTATAATGCTGTCGTAGTTTCCCGATTTTTTTTTCTGTACAATTTAATTTTATCTCATTTCTTACTTAAAAAAAATAGCACATTAAAGAATTACTTATTAGGTTCAAAATTATTATCGTTTCTAACTTGAATTTAACGCACCGTATATTGCTACATGCTTCACAATATAATAAAGTTTTATATATAATTCCTTTGAATATAAGTAATTTAATAAATAAAGAATGCATTAATCGTAGATTTATGTCGATTTTAGATTAATTAACAATAATGTTTTGACTTTTACCTTTAGCTTAATAACGTACTTTCCATTCTGAAATTAAATATTAAATTGAAATTTAAAATTCATGCTCACTTTAAATAGGATTAAAACCGCGTATCTGCAATTTACAAATTTTATTCGAGATATTTTTTTTTCTTAAATATCTGCCCGATAATAGATGTCAGTGCTTTCATATTACAATCAAGATTTAATCTAAAAAGTTATATATATATAGTATACATTGCAATGTGGTGCAATTACGAATTTTCATCCTTTTCCATCTGATGGGACAAACATGCGAGAGCAGAAGCAGTTGCCTGACCGACAATGTGGAATCAGTGAATCCATTCCCCAGAACTGTTCCGTCCACTGCATCCTTTGACACAGTCCCAGAAAACGAGAACTACCGCAGCGAAAAAGCTTGGCAGCGGTAAAAAGGGAGTGCTCGTTCTCAGAACTCTATATGTACAGCTCAGTTGCTGCTTTGAAATATCGCTGTTGCATATACAAGTTATTCCTTAAACACCTTTCAAAATTTTTACGAAATGACCTGGTTTTTAAAAAATAGACATTTTCACAATAAAACAGGGAGTTGCAAACGCAAAAAGTATATTTTTCAATTATTTTATCAGTTAATTCATTAACAGAAACGAGCGAGGAAGATAAAATTAAAGACAGGATAAATGGAATAGAATTTTTAAAAACACAACAATACAGACACATGGATAGCAACATCAGAAAATGTTATTGTTTCGGATGGCATTACACGTGGTTTTTTTTTAAATTTTCCCATTCCTTTTTCTTATGCTACCTCCTACTTGCCACTGTATCAGTCAGGCTGCATGAAACATTAATTTTAAAAAATTATGCACCCTTAAAGAAATTATATTGCATGCGCCTACTTTTTAACTGACGTTCCAATTTTTATTACTTAATTCATTAAGATTTCTATCTTTCGCGGTCGTCCTTTGCGCCCACCACCACATATTCTTTTGTGAAAATGTCTTGTTCTTCTAGGCCTGACTCTGTCTTCCCTATTTTAAACTGTCCCTCTGCATTTTAATGAATAGGGCAATGGATTGAAAAGAATCCATTATAATGCATTATACAAGTAACGATTCTATCATCATTATTGGTAAAAAACTTTTTTCACCATTAAATAAATCAATTATGGGACATTAGATTTCTTCATCCTCGTGTGTTCACCATCACACTGTGGGTCCAAGCATGGTTAATATATTTAATTATTTTATTGTAAAGCATATATTTCAAATCTAAATCATTTATAGATAATATTTTTCTATAAAAAACACATATCATTGGCATCGCAAGTGACATATAGAACCCTCAAAAATTCTATGCTGGAATTTTCCAAACCAGAAGATCTCATCCAATCAGATGCAGATAAAAAAAATTAAGAAAATGATATTCTATTTTTCTATAAATTTTTTTAAAAAATCTTCTATTTGATTTTATTTCATAAAGTGTGACATAATTTTATAGCTGAGAAGCTTTTTTCTTCTTCTTTGATTACGTGGTTAGAAATTTGAACCAAAACCAACGCATTAGGAGTAACTTCCAGGGATAATTTACAAATCAACAGGTCTTCATTTCTAGTTGTGAGATTAGTTTTGATTACTCAAAATCTGAGTTATAATATGAATACTCAAAATCTGAGTTATTTTTAATCGCTATTTAGACGCACAATTGCAAATCGATTCGCATATGTTTGCAAAAAACACCATTATTTTTTTTTACCTATGTACTTTTCTAAAGAAGAATTTATCAGTCTATTATAATTCAATGCTATTACATAAATTTATATGAATCATTCTATAATAGGAAAAGAATTACCATTATGAGATGTTTATGTTTGTCATGGCAAGATCATTTAAACATTCTTCAAAGATTAAGTACTTACATTATTATTGAAGAGTTTCATGAGGAAGCAAAATTGCAAACAAAGTAAATTATCTTTAAAAATTACTTAAAATTTTACACCAGGTTTCCAAAGCTCCTATGAGTGAAAATATGAATCCTAAACTTCAAAGGGACAATCGAACAATAATCGCATCACAAAAAACAACTCCAGTTCTATAGATTTTTTCTCATTGACCTTAAATAGATCATAATATCATTAAATGATGTTAATAGAAAATATCTATGAAACTATCATCTAGAAAACTTTTTAAAATAAGTGTAAACTGCTATGTAGTATGAAAATTAGATGCGTATATTAAACGCGAAACGAAACATGTATTCCTCACATCAAACATATTGATTTTTCATTAAAACTGAACAGCATCTAAAACAGATGATCGAATTAAAACGCGGATCGTATTTTAATCACAGTTTCTCTAAGAGTGTTGGTATAAGGTTCTAAAAACTTCTCAAAGTTTGTTTATTTTATGATGCTGACGAAACAATATATTATTTCGAAACAATATTTTCCATTTGTATGAAATTAGATTTCTTCGAAAGAAAATATTCAACGAAAACTCATTTTCAAAAATCTCGATCATACAGAACCAAAGAGAATCTTTAGCAACCAGTACAGAACATACAATCATCGCATAAATATTAATTAACAATAATTAAAATTTCAATAAAATTGCATATCTAATATTGAAAGATGAACAAAAATCAAACATACCGATATAAATCTTGAGCTTTTCAGCATTGATTATAAATCAAAATAATGACACAAAGCACTTCCACCGTTCATTTCAAACAAAAAGGGATAAGGTTCTACTTAAAAGTCACTCAAAAGTAAAAGCAAAATAAACAGAGTGAAGGTACCTGCGCATACGTGATTCCGAATGATTTAAACAACATTTCTGTTCTGGAAGTTTTTTAAAAAAATAAATCGCTTGAAAACACAATTTACGAGTGCGAAAGGTAGGACATCCACGCATTGCGGAGCGTTCGTTCCCTTTCGAGATTTTTTCTATTTAAAAAAATTTTTCTTGCTTGTACTTTCTTAACTAGTAATTTTCTGTTTAAAACTCCGATAAGTTGTGTAAAATATTTCATTGTAACTCTACTTGGATATTTATTTTGTCTCTGAATTACGTGATGATATTGTTTCAAGTATTTATTATTAAATTTAATTAATGTTTTGATTTTTAATTTGAACAGTTTACTTAAAAATGCACAATAATCCTGAACGAACAAGAAAAATAATTAAACTGTGCCAAGTGAATCTATAAATTAGATGATTTATCTTAGATATTATTATATATTTTTAATATAAAAAATATATACGTTACAGTTTAATGTATTAGCACCAGTTTTTAATAAAGAGAAAAGATTTTAAAAAATCTCAAAATAGAAATAAATGTATTTTCCAGTTTTAAATGATGGTTTGATATGTTTAATAAAATAATATTATTTATTTGTTGTTTCATTTCTTGTAGACATCTTGAAATTAGAAATACTAAAAACATTTGCAAAAAATAGTATCTTAATATATATTAATTAATAAATATTAATAATAATATATATAAAATATATTTTGATAAATTTGTATAAAACGATACATTTGTACATAAAGCAAGTGAAGCGAAATTTAACATAATAATTTAAGGATAAACTTTCACTCATTGAATGTCTGTCTGGGTGCTCTCAATAGTGAATTTTTTGGGCGTAAAAATACACCCACATTTAGTATATAACTTCTTAACCCGGATTTCGCAAACAAAATTGCCTGGGATTCGCGGCTGCTGTCTATCTAATTAGACTTTCCCTCTATACTACTACAATTTAGAGAAAGCAAATAAGCATGCATCTTATTAGATAGTGGTCTGAATAACAGGCATGGATCATGGGAGTGGACTTGTTAAAGCTATAAAAATAGTGTTTATATGAAAACAAAACTTGCACATTCCGCAGTTGCAAATAATAAAGAACTGAATATCATGCAATACAAAATACATTTCAGAAACTTCTTTAAAATTTTTCACTTAATATCAATTAAATTATTTTTTTGCGATTTTTCTTAAAGAAAATCCCATTGGTGAAAAATGCATTTTGCAGTCGTCGTTACGTGCACCATTATTTAGTGTCTTAAATAACTGGTTATTAAATACTGATATAAAAAGCTTCTCCTTTCTTATTTTAACTTATTCAATCATAGAAAAAAACTGCAATTCCATATGATTTTTCAAAACATTAAGTCTCGTTTCATTGCGTTTTCATATGTTGAGTGAGAATACTCTACAATCAAGTATATTTGTAAAGAAATCACTTTATTGACTTAGAATTCATATTATAAATATTATTTCAGATTTTTATTATGATCATTTTTGGAGGGAATTGATATGGCTATGTAATATTATTTCTTCTGGAGCTTAAGAATATTTTTATTGAAAGATCGTTTGATTAATGCGTTTTCTTACAAAACTATTAAAGCAGAATAAATGCTTAAACTTAACTCAGTAATCCAGGTAAAAAATAATCTCCTTTGATGTAATGTTATGAGTAAAATAATTCGAATCCATTCTTTCGAGAAACTAATTCTTCCTCATTTCGCAAACAGAACGTTAGAATGTAGAAACAACAGCAGAAAATTGGTTTTTCCACAATAATCTATACATGAGAAGAAGGCTTGGACGTGACAAACAAATAATTCGTCTTGCAACCTTCAATCTATTTAATGTTTTGAGCTATTTTCAAGAAATTTCTAAAAATGTCAAGAAAAACATTGTTGATAACAAAAATGTTGACGTCATTAATGCGCGCGCACTTCCGTTTCTGACTCGGTTTGTTTTGTTTTAGTTTGAGAGTGATCGACCGTGAGCCTCCGTGATATTATTGCTGTTCAGGAAAATATATTCAGCATTTTATTTTGGTAAGTTCTTATTGCTATTTATACATTTTTTTGAAAAATGTCGTAAATATTGATTTGTAGTTATGCAATATTTAGTTTATTTGAATTCGTAAAATTATTTGATGAAATTCAATCGGTTTCGAAACTTTTAATAATCTGTTTTATAAATATCCCATTCAATGATTTTCAGGAATTTAAATGGTAAACAACAACGATTGTTATTATGGAGGCATAAATATATAGTGTAATGTTTTCATTTTGAATATTTTTTCTAACCGAAGAACAGTATTAGACAACTATCAAATTAATTTTCTTGCTCAAAAATATATATGATATGTTTGTCTTATAATATATGAAAACTTACACGTTGCTTATACTCAAGAATTGTAATAGATCGAAAAAATATAAAAAAGATATGTCAGATATATATTAAAAAAAATTTTGTAATGTCCCGAAAATTTTATTTAATTAATCTTCTATAGAACATTTCAATGAATTGTTTGTATTCCATATAGAATTTAAAGCAAATTATAAGATCAATGAATAACATAATTTAAAATTCTTATATTCTTATATTAATTCGATGTGCTTCGGATATTGAAATTGCAACCCCTAGAACGTTATGCTTTTTTCTTATATAATTAGATGACACATTCTTCGGTAATAGGCTGTTGCATCGATTACATTAAGTGTCAATATCTGAAATGTTTGTGGATTGCATAGTTTATGCCGAGTCTTAGAAGGATCAAACTTTATAATACTATTCGATTATTTGTTATTTGCATGATCGAGCTTAAATTCGAGAAGCGATGATTCAATTCCGTATGGACATGATAATTAAGGTGTTTCTGTTCGAAATCACTGATTGAAACATGCTATTTATAGGCAGGTACTCAAATAAAATGAATATCCTCTCAATAGGCCATCTTTTCCACTATAGTTAAAACAACTTTAGCTTCAAAAAATAAACTTATACCGGAGCCAAAATCTTACAAAATATTAAATTAAATCTTTAACGAGTAGAAAGACGTTTTACTTGAGAACTCAGCAGATATCGTCATCTTCTTCTAAAGTGATGGAATAATGAAAAGCCAGAGGCACTTTTATGTGTGTATACAAATAGACATTCCATCTTTTTGCATCTGATTATATAAACCCACCTGAAAATGGATTAATTCGTTTTCCCGTACGACGAAAAAACTAAGAGGATACACGATATGCAATTATTGTTAAGACCGGAAAAGGTGCAAAATCAATTTCGCAATTTAGCCAGCAGTAATTTTAATCTCTATTTTGTAATCCTATTTCATTTTAAATGAATCCCTAATTGAAATAAATTATGAAATTACGGGCTTGTGCTCAACTCTGTTAGATAGTAACCGAATCCATAAATATCTTTCCCATTGGCGAAGTAAAAGATGAGAGGCAAAAGGTTAACAGTGCAACGAGCTGCAATCAAGGAACCACTGCCAGGGTCGAATTTAGCATATTTATTAATATAATTATTCTTAAAGAATCACAATGCGAAAAATCTCACTTAAAGAACTAAAATGTATGCAATGAACAATTTTAAAATTTATTAATATTGTTTCGAAATACAAATTAAAATTTTTAACTTCATAATCGTTGAGAATGAATAAGTCAATATTATATTCTTTCAATTTTTAAATTTCTAACAATTTCGTTAATGATTAAATCACAGTGCTTGACATTAATTCTACAGCTTAATCATGAAAGCACTTTGAATTGGCATTTGGAAAAAATTGTTTTCTGAGGATCAGATATTTATATATTATTATGAAAAATTTCAAATTTAAATTTTTGAATTTATACTATGAAATATTAATAAAATAAAATTTCTCATTTTATTCTAGTTCTTATTAAATTTGCAAATTTATGAAAGGAAAGGTAGTAATAAAATTAAATTTAACTTTCATTCTTGGTAATTTTCGGCTATAATTGTTGTGGTATATTTTTTGAATTAAAATTTGTAAAGAACATTTTAAATTTCTATAGGAGATTTGAGAAATATTTATATTCAAAGAAAGAGAGATTTATAGAAACACAATATTGTCCCCTAACTGATTGGGGAAAATTTAAGATGCCAAAGCAAACCATGAATATTTATTCAATGAATATTTATTTTATTCACATATTTACTTTACACATTCTTAAAATAATATTTTATTTTAAAAATGAGCGCTTTGCTTTGAGATCAAAACACTTATCAACCGAATATTTGAAATCCAAAAAATGTTATACAACTAGTAAAATCAACTTTTCATCCAGGGTTCTAAATTAAAATTATAATAAATTTTTTTGACATTTTCATTATCTTCTAAAACGAATAGCAGTGTATAAACAAATATTTCTGTTTTAAAAAGTAAAAAATGGGATTCAGAATCGTATTCAACCTTTTTGCTTCAAGACTTGATGCAAGACATTTAAATTAAGGGGAAATCTTTCATTTAAAAAAATCATTCGATGCATGAATTCGCAAATAAATCATTTAGGTTACTGATTTAACATTGAAAATTAGAGTCTCGAGGTCACTTTTGCTTAAGTATTTGTGTTTTCTTGAAATTGCTTCTTTTCATCATAAGTTATTTTTGGAGCTCAAAAGTATGCGATTCATTGGTGGGCTTAATTTTATTATGCCGATTTTTTTGGTTTACTTTTACTTAATCATGAAAATAAATGCAAATATTTGATGGTAGGACATAATCTGATCGTCTTAGAAGCTGTAAGCGAGGTAAAATGGAAGAGAGGCCGATGACAAACTATCCAACGTTTAGTAACGTTTGACGAGAAGATAACTGGCATAGAGAATTTCGTTGCAATTTCGATTATGAAAAGTAAAAATGCAAACTACCACAAAAAACTGAGTTAAAGACAAAAATTTAAGGAAGGGGGATAAAGGAACAAACGAAGCAAAAAAATGTGTTTTAAACTCTAAGATAAAAATAGTAAAGGAAGTTCTTGATCATAATATGAAACGTTAAATGTTTTTTATCGAAGCATGCTCATTAATTCATATTATCTTGATTTTTCCTTATCGATATAGATTATCTTAAATTGCTATTCTGAATACTATGAATGAAAAATTTATCTGGTATGCTATTTGCTGTTATATCGATTTTTGTGATTCATAACTCTAAATTTAATTAAAATATTTTTTGGAATATCACAAATAATCTGAACTCATCTTTTAAAATGAGCATTAATGAGTGATATGCAACATAAGTATGTCCAATAAATTTTAAGCAGGGAATTATCAAAGTGGATTAAATTTATTCTATTTCATCGAATGTTTCTTGTCAAGCAATGGAAATTTTTTTACTATTTAACAATGTGTAGATAGTTTCTGTCTTAACTCTAATTATTTGTCGCCTCTCAAAGCGTTTTTATAACTTATGTACAATTATTAAAAAAAACAATGCGCCGAATGCTTTTAAAGCAAATTCATACATCAATCAAGTTGATGCCATTTCAATTTATTATTCTTTTAATATCCGTTATGATATTAACAAATAAAATTCTGATTCGCTTTTGTTTCTGCTGGAGGTGATAAAATGCATACAAAATATGCATTAATAAAATATACTATTATTTTTCAACACTTTCACTTAAGAATTAAATCTGCTTTCTAAATACAAATCCAGAATTTCAAATTAAATCTTACAGCACCGACAATAATTTAAAAATGAAAATCATTAAATGTCCCGTTTTTAAATTCCTGACTGTTTTACAGCTTGAAACCTTGTTTAAACCGTTTTACAACTGAGTCCATGTTCCGTGTGAATTTCGGCAAGAAACTGTGGTAATGAGTGACTCTCCACACCTTTTGGTAAAAAAGTTGGAATATAGACTCTCCCCAAGGGTTTACCTACAGTTCTAAAATCCATTTGAAGTCTGGCAAGTTCTTGAGCTCCATTTCTTGAAAAAATCTCCTATAAAAAACATAACGTTTAGTTGTGAAACATAATCTAAGTTTTCTATGGAAGAAATTATAAAATTGCATCATTCATTTGCTCGGAAATCGTTGCATGACCGAAAAGAGGGCGAGTCACTTGACTTAGGCAATGCAATATTGTGATTTCTATGGTTTAGAAATAAATCGATTTTCAGCTGCATTCAGAGATTACCATGGGATAATATATTTAACCTTTACAAAATTCTGCTTTAGCATACTATAAGAACTCATTTCGTTTTAAAAAATACTTTAATCTCTCAGAAAAATTTGCATCCAAATAGTGGTTTAAAAACTCAAAAATCAGAGGAATAAATTTCATTTTTTTCGGATATTAATAGCTCTTAAGGCCAACACTATTTAAAAACTCGTTTTCTTTAGTTACAATTTCATATTTAAAAATAATTTGATGATAGATTATTTTAGAATTAACCGAATTATGAATATATATATATATATATATATATATATATATATATATATATATATATATATATATATATATTCATTAATGCATCCAACGTCTTACAAATCTGAAGGCGAGAGTTCTCAAGTTTTAGAATCCATGATTAAAATTGTAAATTCATAAAGACGATTATTTCTTAATGTATATTTTTTGCATATAATAATTTATACAAATATAATATTCATAAAAAAATTACATTGGGATAGAGGTTCTCCTCAAAATTTTGAAGAAAAAGTAATTCGTCTGCCAATGAAATATAATTATTCTGAAATTATTATTTTCTCTTCGTTCAGAATTAATTACTTATATACTGGATTATTTCAAGATATGTTTGATGTATTCATACATTTTAGATAATTTTCTAATAATTTTTCAATTTTCATCGTAATAGAATGCGATATAATTTCACTCAATTATCACAATACAGAAATATGTCATATAAAACAGAAAAGTAGCAATTCACCGGTAGAATGCATTCTCAGATCCCCGTGCTTGTAATTATTATGACTGCTAAATTGCTGGATGGAAGAAAACGTCATCTTCATTAAGAAGCATAGAAAATATAGTTCTTAATTTTTTTTTTCGAGCATAGTTTCCTGAAATTTTTTTTTGAGAATTGGCTAGATCAGTTTCATGATGATGGAAGTATACTATTCGTTTGTTGCTGGTTTTGTTAATGGGTCAGTTTTATCATTTCCGGCTTTTCGTATTCCCATATGAAATCTATTGTTAGGGGATTTTGCGGGATTTTCTCAATATTAGTCTAATATTTTTGAGATTAGGAGATGCCGTGGTGCCTCCTTGTCAGCACGAATTATTTAGATTTTGATGCTAACTACTGTAGCGAAATTTACTGTTCATAGTAAATCTGTACGCTCTCTTGGCGTACAGCGCAATTTTCATTTCGGTTTTTATTATTATTATTATTATTTTTTCGCTGTGTCCATGTGCCTGTTCTCCAAATGCACGCCAAACTATGTTTTTGACCTACCTTGTATACTTTAAGATGGAACTGATGAACATTTGTTCTTGCTGTTTCATTTCCATTCAGCAGCGTTTGGTTTCGATGGAGGAAATATGTTCCATGGATCGTCGAATCAATTAACGTTTCACTTAAATATGACTTCTTTATGACTCCATTTGACGTAAGCAAAAATTTGGTTATGCAGAGGGATGTTAAGTGCACCTCATATTAGAGCTGCAGATGAAATGGAGGAATCTAAACTGTTAATGAAAAATCTATCTTTGATGTGGCTTGATTTCCACTTCATAATATTGAGAGAACTTAAATTTTAACCTATGTCCAGAAAAAAATCCTATTTTTTTGAAACCATGATTATCGAAATGCCAATAAAATAACTCAAAAAATGTAATATACTAGATGGGTGGACGCCTTTTCAAAACAAACAAAATTCGGATTTCTGTGTATTTTGGAATTAAATCCATTTAAGAAATATCTGCGTTTCCAACGAGTGCGAACACGATAGGTCCAAAAAATTAGATTTAGAGAAGCTTAGTGAATGGCTTTACTCTCAGAATTAAATCTTGCATGAAAATTTTCAAAATAATCTGTCCTCGAGCAGATTGTATGTTGACCTGTCTATGCATGTATGTCTATGCATGTCAATGACTCAATAATATAACTTGATGGGTTCATAAATTATATCACATGATCATTACATTACAAAGCTCGATATGTGCACAATTTCTTTTTCATTCAAAGCGAATCATGTTAAAAATGCATGCATAATTAATTGTCTTTATTAAAACACGATATTGAACACAATTTATTTTATATAAACTAATAACATGATCATGTGCAACAAATTCGAAAGAAGACGACTCCCATCAGTTCTTAATGCTTCATTAAGTTTTCTTAGGAATGTGGAGAAATGCTTTCAATAGATTCTGAAATGTCACTCTGACGATGCGAAAATGCAGTTTAGTTATTGCAATACAGATGATCCTGCATTTTAAAGCCCGATGCTTCTTGCTTTTATGTGCATCTAATATCACAATTTTTAAATTCTGATTGTGAATCAACAGGCGTCTAGCCTACCAATGAGTTCTAGCCCACCGTGGCTTTGTGCTAAGGCGAGTTGCAAACTCAGGTCAGTATTCTAAATTACTAGGAAAAATCGTAATTTACATTGGCCTAGGATATATAAAGGGTTCCATTCGTCAAATGCTCTGCCATTTGTGCAAAATGGAATTTGGGAGAGAGATGCTTGCTGAGGAATCGCTCTCTTCGTCTGCCCAACTTACAGAATTTGCGATATTGCAAACAACAGTGATGTAATTTCTAAATATGAATTTACTAAAATTATACACTTTTCAATCTTCCTAATTTAACAAGCAGAATTATCAATCCTTTAAGAAAATCCAGTTTCAGGACTGAGTAAGAAATTACCATTTTCAAGACAAGTTAATATTAAATACTGCATAATCTTTTTGCTTTAAATATTTCTTTTTAAAAGTCTTGGATTTTAATATGCGAGTTAGACTAAATTTCAGTGTCTAATTTTTTATTTATTTTGATGTCAATGGGTCGCTATAGTCTAATATTTAGTAGATTAAATAATTCTTTTTACTATTTCATAACTGAAGAAATATGGTAATAGAAAGAAAAATAACATTATTTTTTTAAAACAAAACCGGTAAGTGCTCACCAGAATATTAGTATTTTCACTGTTATGGTAAATGTTCATAGTAATTTTTTTGGTGCATTCTTCTCGCTGATGTTTATTGAAGTAATTTAATGCCTTGCAATCAAACAGGCGGAAAACATCCGATGGTTTCAATTTATTTAAAATTTAACTTCTCTGTCCCAACGTGCAATAATGCAGAGCAATTCCGGGTTTTTAAAATCCGAGAGAAATCTACAATTAATGCCGACTCAATCTCCCGAATGTTTAGTATGTAAATTTGAGAATGTGGAAAAATCCGAAAGAAGAAACACAAAATAGGTTATAACTACACCGTCATTTAGACTCTTGAGAAAATGCCATCGTCTTCTTTAAAATATAGGCCTAATTACGGTGCATGCAATGCAGGAATTGCATGTATCATACAAAAAAAAATCCCTTTACCACTAAACAGCTTATATGGGTCAAATACCTTAATAATTTTTTTTTCAAAATTATAAACGGATTCAAGTATGTCTAATAAATTTTGTTATATGTGAAAGCTTTTCAAAAAAAAAAAAAAAGGCATAAATTGAAAGAAATATTTACTACTCAATTTAAGGAAGTACGATAAAGAAAAATCAGTCAAATTATAATGGAAATTAATTCCCCCCCCCCTTCAAATCGTAATTAGAGGATTGTACTATTTCGCGTGATCTCCAACTGCTGTTTGCAATTTTAAACCTCATGGGAACTTTTAATTTCTTCATTAATCTTACTGAGTAAAATTATTGTTTGTCTGCTTTAAGTTTTGCAGTGAAATTTATCTCATTACTTTTTCTTTCTATTGAATTTTCATTAATCACTTAATTTATGTTATACTTCGGAACGTCAGTCTTATTGAATATGCATTATTTTCACTACAAATATTTTTGTCTTGCATTCCTTGAGGCTGTTGTCAAAGAATATAAAATGGAAGGAATATTGTTTTAAAGTTATGAAAATCGAATATTATAAACTTAATATTAAGAAAAAGATATATTTTTTCGATTATTTAATAATATAATTTCGATATAATTATGTCAGTTATTAAGAAAGACGCATTTCTTTTAGAAGTTCAACAGTTTAAATTGCTTAAAGTGACATAGGACTTATAAAAGAAATTATTGAAATTTGAATTCGAAGAATTTATTATGTAAGTAAATTTAGGCTCTCTTAGAAGAAATATATAACCCAGGTTGCTCTTATAGTTATTGCGTAGCATTTATTGATTGGAAAATACTCAGGAAGATTGTTTTTTAACTCTTTATTTTTTTAAAAAAAAATCATTTTTAAAGAATGCATAGATAAGTTATATTTTATTCGAGACAGATAGCGAGAAAATTGTTTGTTTCATTCGCAATTAATTATTCCATGTATAAATTACAACTTTGCAGTATCCTACATTTTATGTCATTATTTTCTGAATATTCGAAATAAGTATTTTTAATGCTGCAAAGAATGTTGTTTTGTTTTAATATATAAATAATATTGAAAAATATTCAGACTTGAAAGTTATTTAAAAAGTTTTCAAGTTTTTATCATTAATTGAAAAACGTTGATATATGTGTGTAATTTCATCAAAATGTATTGATTCTAAATTATATTCATGAACTTTGAAATTCATTTCTTAAAATGCTGAGACTTCAAAAAAATCATGAAACTCTTTTTAAAGCATGAATTTATTAATATATTGAAAGAAAGGCTTTTTTAATAAATAAATTTTATTTCTACTTTTTAGAATCAAATGTTCATAACATTATGGAATGTTCAGATAAAACTGACCAAAGAATGGCAAAATGTGTGAAATCATAATTTATAGGAACATACCATTTGATTACAATTAATTTCCTAAAAATTTAGAATAGTACATTGTCCTTGATAAAGCGGTTGTAGAATAAGACACATGGAAGCGAGTGCCTTATTAATAAAAATGTCCCTTTCCAAATTTTTACCAGCTGAAGTTCAATGAATGTGTATAAAAAATTTCGTGAGATCTTTGTATTTTCTAGAGCCACAATTTTCACGCTGTTTCTAAAGTTTTTGTCTTAATTTTCATATAATATTTCATTTAAATATTTTTAAGATAATACTGAAATTTTTTAATATGGACAATGTTTAACGAATTAATAAATAAAACGCTAGGCTTTATATATCAGTGATTGTGGTTGAAATATTACTTTATTAAAATAATCATAATTTAAAAGTTAATAATACAAGTTAAAGATTTATAAATTGTTAACCGCAATCCACTTAGAATATTTCATATATAATATTTATAAGAGGAAAACTGATTTTAAATAAATCAAAACACGTAATTTTATTTAAACGCTGTTTACTAATGTCAAAGATTCGTAAAAATATGAAAGATTAATAAATCAAGTATTTAATACAAAATTTTTAAAGCATTGCGTCTTAGTTAAAATTAGGAAATCTATATTTTTGTACTCAAGACAAAATTTATTCCGCTATAGGAATATTATGTTTCTTTGGTTTCTAGAATTTTAAACAAAACTTCTTACATTCCTATATTGAAATTCTTGTTTCTGCAAGAAGTTTCACTTATTTAGAAATTGTAATCATTTTAAACTTGATAATTATGCGATGGCAGAAAGCAATGATTATTGATTTCATAATTCAAGTAAATAATAAGTGAGCCTCTATTTAATGCATTTTTTTTATCACAGATGTACTTATGAAAAAAAAAATTAGGAGTTAAAATAGTGTTTGATAAAATATTTATTTAAAAAAATTAGTGAATACATATTTTAGATACAAGTAAACTATTATTTTGAAAAATTGCAACTTAATTTTTACTCAATAAAAAATAAAAGCAAATAAATAAAAATAATACACGAATGGAAATTTTAAAATAAATTCAAGGAACTACATACAAATGGGCATAACTTAAAAACAAAGAAAACAGATTTGCATAAAGCTTTACAAAATACGAATTTTTCTCTTCTCACCAATTAATCAATTGGTTGCGGCTATATATGAAGCTAGATTTAATGATTATCAAGAAGACATACTTACAAACCCATATATTTAAATGTACTGACGTTCAGTATGTCGAGTGGGAAAGTGATTTCAACAATTCTGATTGCTTAATATGTCTAAATGAAAGAATTAAAAAAAAAAAAAATCTTAGCTGAGGTTCATAAGTCCCTTGACATAGATACCATGAATTATATAATAAAGAATGAAAGACATTTCCTTTCCTATCACCGAAATAAAATATCAAGCAATTCTTACTGCTTGTTGTGACTGCTGGAAGGGAAAAAAATTATTCCAGACGTACAATTATCTCCTGTCATCGACTAATTAAATCGGTGATATAATCTGTAAATAAATCAACTCTGTGATTCATTCAACGTCTCTTCGGAGAACGAAACTACTAGAGGACTTTACTGCAACTCTCTGGACTTGCAAAATGTGGACTATATGTCTACTAAATGACTTCGAAACAAGAAAAAAAACGAGGAGAGGGAATTTTATTTCCTATCCCCAATTATAGAACTTTATGCCGAATGGATATACTTTCAAACAAAAAATAAGGGAGGAATGAAAAACTTTTCCTATCACCGAAATAAAATATCAATTAATCCTCATTGCTTCCTGTGTCTGCTGGAATTAATAAAAAAAATTATTCCAGGCGTACAGTTACCTCCTGCCAACGACTAACTAAATCGGTGATATACTCTGTAAATCTACCAACTCTTTGATTCATTCAACGTCTCTTCGTAGAACGATAAAACCAGAGGTCTTTCCTGTTACATCCTTGACTTGCATAGTGTGAACTATATGTCTACTAAATGACTTCTAGAAATAAAAATAAGGAAAGGGAATTTTATTTCCTCTCCACAATTATAGGTCATTATGCCGACTGGATATACTTTCTAAGAAAAAATAAGGACCGAATGAGAAATATTTCATTTCCTATCACCGAAATAAAATATCAAGCAAAACTAACTGCTTGTTGTTCCTGCTGGAATGTCTAAAAAAAGCTTTATTCCAGACGGACACTTATCTCCTGTCATCGACTAACTAAATCGGTGATATACTCTGTAAACCAATGAACTCTGTGTTTCATTCAACGTCTCTTCGGAGAACGAAACTACTAGAGGACTTTACTGCAACTCTCTGGACTTGCAAAATGTGGACTATATGTCTACTAAATGACTTCGAAACAAGAAAAAAAAACGAGGAGAGGGAATTTTATTTCCTATCCCCAATTATAGAACTTTATGCCGAATGGATATACTTTCAAACAAAAAATAAGGGAGGAATGAAAAACTTTTCCTATCACCGAAATAAAATATCAATTAATCCTCATTGCTTCCTGTGACTGCTGGAATTAATAAAAAAAATTAATCCAGGCGTACAGTTACCTCCTGCCAACGACTAACTAAATCGGTGATATACTCTGTAAATCTACCAACTCTGTGATTCATTCAACGTCTCTTCGTAGAACGATAAAACCAGAGGTCTTTCCTGTTACATCCTTGACTTGCATAGTGTGGACTATATGTCTACTAAATGACTTCTAGAAATAAAAAAAAGGAAAGGGAATTTTATTTCCTCTCCACAATTATAGGCTATTATGCCGACTGGATATACTTTCTAAGAAAAAATAAGGACCGAATGACAAACATTTCATTTCCTATCACCGAAATAAAATATCAAGCAAAACTAACTGCTTGTTGTTCCTGCTGGAATGTCTAAAAAAAGCTTTATTCCAGACGGACACTTATCTCCTGTCATCGACTAACTAACGATGATATACTCTGTAAACCAATGAACTCTGTGATTCATTCAACGTCTCTTCGGAGAACGAAACTACTAGAGGACTTTACTGCAACTCTCTGGATTTGCTAAATGTGGACTATATGTCTACTAAATGACTTCGTAACAAGAAAAAAAACGAGGAGAGGGAATTTTATTTCCTATCCCCAATTATAGAACTTTATGCCGAATGGATATACTTTCAAACAAAAAATAAGGGAGGAATGAAAAACTTTTCCTATCACCGAAATAAAATATCAATTAATCCTCATTGCTTCCTGTGTCTGCTGGTATGAATAAAAAAAATTAATCCAGGCGTACAGTTACCTCCTGCCAACGACTAACTAAATCGGTGATATACTCTGTAAATCTACCAACTCTGTCATTCATTCAACGTCTCTTCGTAGAACGATACAACCACAGGACTTTCCTGTTACACCCTGGACTTGCATAGTGTGGACTATATGTCTACTAAATGACTTCAGGAAATAAAAAGAAGGAAAGGGAATTTTATTTCCTATCCCCAATTATAGGCCATTATGCCGACTGGATATAATTTCTAAGAAAAAATAAGGACCGAATGACAAACATTTCATTTCCTATCACCGAAATAAAATATCAAGCAAAACTAACTGCTTGTTGTTCCTGCTGGAATGTCTAAAAAAAGCTTTATTCCAGACGGACACTTATCTCCTGTCATCGACTAACTAACGATGATATACTCTGTAAATCAATGAACTCTGTGATTCATTCAACGTCTCTTCGGAGAACGAAACTACTAGAGGACTTTACTGCAACTCTCTGGACTTGCACAATGTGGACTATATGTCTACTAAATGACTTCGAAACAAGAAAAAGAAAACGAGGAGAGGGAATTTTATTTCCTATCCCCAATTATAGAACTTTATGCCGAATGGATATACTTTCAAACAAAAAATAAGGGAGGAATGAAAAACTTTTCCTATCACCGAAATAAAATATCAATTAATCCTCATTGCTTCCTGTGTCTGCTGGTATGAATAAAAAAAATTAATCCAGGCGTACAGTTACCTCCTGCCAACGACTAACTAAATCGGTGATATACTCTGTAAATCTACCAACTCTGTGATTCATTCAACGTCTCTTCGTAGAACGATACAACCACAGGACTTTCCTGTTACACCCTGGACTTGCATAGTGTGGACTATATGTCTACTAAATGACTTCAGGAAATAAAAAGAAGGAAAGGAAATTTTATTTCCTATCCCCAATTATAGGCCATTATGCCGACTGGATATAATTTCTAAGAAAAAATAAGGACCGAATGACAAACATTTCATTTCCTATCACCGAAATAAAATATCAAGCAAAACTAACTGCTTGTTGTTCCTGCTCGAATGTCTAAAAAAAGCTTTATTCCAGACGGACACTTATCTCCTGTCATCGACTAACTAACGATGATATACTCTGTAAATCAATGAACTCTGTGATTCATTCAACGTCTCTTCGGAGAACGAAACTACTAGAGGACTTTACTGCAACTCTCTGGACTTGCACAATGTGGACTATATGTCTACTAAATGACTTCGAAACAAGAAAAAGAAAACGAGGAGAGGGAATTTTATTTCCTATCCCCAATTATAGAACTTTAAATAGAAGATAAAAGAAGAGGAATAAAAAGAAGGAAAGGAAATTTTATTTCCTATCCCCAATTATAGGCCATTGTGCCGACTGGATATAATTTCTAACAAAATATAAGGACCGAATGACAAACATTTCATTTCCTATCACTGAAATAAAATATCAAGCAAAACTAACTGCTTGATGTTCCTGCTGGAATGTCTAAAAACAACTTTATTCCAGATGTACACTTATCTCCTGTCATCGACTAACTAAATCGGTGATATACTCTGTAAACCAATGAACTCTGTGTTTCATTCGACGTCTCTTCGGAGAACGAAACTACTAGAGGACTTTACTGCAATTCTCTGGATTTGCTAAATGTGGACTATATGTCTACTAAATGACTTCGTAACAAGAAAAAAAACGAGGAGAGGGAATTTTATTTCCTATCCCCAATTATAGAACTTTATGCCGAATGGATATACTTTCAAACAAAAAATAAGGGAGGAATGAAAAACATTTCCTATCACCGAAATAAAATATCAAACAATCCTCATTGCTTCCTGTGTCTGTTGGAATGAATAAAAAAATTAATCCCGGCGTACAGTTATCTCCTGTCATCGACTAACTAAATCGGTGATATACTCTGTAAATCTATCAACTCTGTGATTCATTCAACTTCTCTTCGGAGAACAATACAACCAGAGGTCTTTCCTGTTACATCCTGGACTTGTATAGTGTGGACTATATGTCTACTATATGACTTCGAAACACAAAAAACGAGGAAAGGAAATTTTATTTCTCATCCCCAATTATAGTTCTTTATGCCTAATGGATTGACTTCCAAAAAAAATAAATAAGGGAAGAATGAAAGACAATTTTTTGCTTATAACTGATTAATCAGTGCAAGGATTGAATAAGAGATATAACAATATTTACACTCCCTGGATGAGAGTTTGTGGGTGTAAGTCGCAATGCATTTTATCAAATCCAAAGATATAAAAGCTCTGAGCTTTTTAATGTAAACAATTTAAAAATGCATTTTTATATAAATGCATAAAATGTCAAACGACCCTGTGTGTTTGGTGTGGCTACCGGAGTGATTTAAAAATAAACTTTCATTTCGGACGTAGAGTTATTTATCGCCATCGAATAATTGATTCTGTGACATGCTTTGCGAAACAGCCAACTCCATTCAAAGCTACTTTAGAAAAAGATAAAAAAAAATATATATAAATAAAAAAAAAATTTAAAAAAAACCAGACGTTCTTGTCTGTTATCCTCTAGACTTAAGTACTCCTTTTTTTCGTCTTTTTTCTGCGAAAGCTTTCTCATTTTCGAAAGATTTTTCTTTCTACTTGTATGATTAAAAAAAAAGACAAAATGAAATAAATTTTTAGACATCAACATTTATTGTCAAGAACGGTGATACTATAAAATGAGATGGAAAAAGGTCTATTTAATCAGAAATTAACTATGCATAGAGACTTCTTTCATTTTCAAGTCAATTTCCGTCTAGTTGAAGGAATTATGGTTTCTTTCTCATCAGAAATGTCCTAGAGATAAACCCTTTAAATCAATTGCAGTATTCAGAGAATTAAAGAAGGTTCAAACTAAGACTTATAGCAGCAATGAAGATAAAACTAGTATTACTGAAATCGCACAGCGCCCTCATGAAGTTGCATTTTTCTATAATAGTTGCAATATTTAACTAATTTATTATTGATTCATTAAATTACCTATAAAAATTAATTTTTTTACATAAAAATATGGTAATTAATGCTGTAAAGAGTGCTTATTTGAGTGCTTTTGACATTTAAGAAATGAAATGTATTCAATTTTAATGAAAAATTTTTCTCAGTCCATAATTAAGCATTATTAATGCTATAGAATTATGAAATCAATCAAATAAGTAAAATTTGTCATTAGAGTGAAATACTAATAGAAACCAAATTTAATCAAATTGAACGAATCATTGACAACATAAATTTGAAAATATTCCAATAGTGTACTTTCATTTAGAAATTGAACCTTACGAGAAATAGTATAAAAATGATACACTTAAGTATATGAATGTGAAACCGATTATAAAATTATGCCTATAAAATAAAATAATAAAAACAATAACTTAAAAATTTATAAATATAAACGAGTATATATATATATATATATATATATATATATATATATATATATATTAATCCTTTGAAGCAATCTAATAAAAAGCTTTAAAACTTCTTTTTAACAAAGATGGCGAATAAAAAACACCGTTGGATTTTGTTTTAAATATAAGTTTCAGATATTTATTCGGTAAAAATGTTCATGGATAAATCTTGAGATTCTCATAATTTCATAAAAAAAAAAGTAATATTTCAACCACTTTTTTTAAGTCCAATTTAATTGTGTTTGGATTAAATTAGATAGAATATAATATTATTTACATTATTTAAATTTTATTCTTGTAGTTTCTGAGATAAAACTTTCAGATGGCCAATATCTGAAGAAATATTGTTCGTGTATTTAAAAGATGCCTTAAATTCAGTCAGCAACTGAAATTAAAAAATAAAAACCTTATGTTTTTATATGGTGATCATTCCTACGTAGTTGGTTCTGAATGAAGCAGTTATAGTTTAAATATTATAAAGAATTAAGAAATTAAAATGAACTAAGTGAATAAGAAAATCATTTAAAATTATAATAGCAATATTTTTTTTAGTTGACAATTTTTTAGCGCATTCAATTTCATATTTTGAGAATTTAGAACATTTTTGAAGTCTCAGTTTTTAAAAATCATTTTGTTTCGATGTTTAAGTGAAATTGTTTTGTAAAATTTTTAATCAATCAGATAATAAATAACTTTAGCATATATATATGTTCTTCTATCTCTGTTAAAACATGAATGCCGCTCCTGTCTTTGTATAAATTTTAATACCATGTAGAAAATTTATAATTGTTTTTTTGTTAAAATAATTTATGATTTTATGTATTTATACATGCTATATGTTTGCTGCTTATTTCTTAATTAATTTAATATTTTGAAAAAGGGAAAATTAAAAAATGAAAAATATTGGAAAAAAATACAGAAAAAAAAATATTTTAAAAAAATACAAAAAAAAAATGTTGAAAATAAAAAAAAGAAAGAAAAAATATCAAAAAAGAAAAAAAATATTAAAAAGAAGAAGAAAAAATATATATATATAAAAAATTAAAAAAAAAAACTAAAGAGAAAAAAATACTACAAAAAGGAAAAAAAATGCTTAAAATGAAAAAAAATAAAAAAATATATAGAGAAAAAAAAGTAATATAAAAAATTTAAAAAAATTAAAAATTTCCCTTAAAATCAGCTTATTTTATAATTGTTGTAAATAATGATTTGATTTCAATTTGTATTGACAAAGTATCCTTATGTATTATTGTTTGCCATTTATCTACTGAAGAGATATTGTAATATTTGGATTTTTATATAAAATGTAAAATATTATATTTCATCGATTTATGTAAATATATAATGTTCAAGATTTTTTTTGACACTGAAGTATATAAAAGTCCTGGAAAAGGAAAGAAAGATGTTTGTAGTGCATCTGCGTGCTTTGTATAAGAACAATTATCGTTCTTTCTGAATTATTATTTCTAAAAAGCACTATCTTATCTCTTTTAAAAAATATTAATAATATCGTTTCCTAATTGTTTAATATCGTTTCCAATTGTCATTGAGCATGATGAAAAGATTTGTGTTAATCGCCTCAGATAATATTACAATTTTTATAAGTAAAAATACTAATTCTTTTAATTATAAAATTTAGAGAATTATCAGGAATTTTATAATTTTGACATAAGTTTAATTGACAAGGATATGAAGAATTATCTTGAGCAACCTGGGATTAATCTATAGTTCTTTTTAGAAAAAATTATTATTTAAATCAATTTTAAATTGAATGGTGTTAAATAGTTTCTGATTGAAATCCACTATATAATTCAATTAATTGTTGGATTAATTGTTACGATGAAGTTTATCATGCAATTCCCACAGTGCTCTAAGGGCATCTGGAATGAGTCTTCTAATGGAACATAAATAACTCTTTAAAAAAATAATGATTAAATTATTTATTTTTATGTTGAATGAATTTATATTTATTGCTGAAGATAAGAATTTATTCGAAATGAGTATTCGTTCAAATTCGGAGACCTTTGAAGCAGCATTGAAAATTAAACACTGTCTTCTTAAATTATAATGTATTAATTTATAATTAAATAAGAATAAATTATTTCCTTTCTAAATTTTGAAGTTAATATTTTACCCTTAATCCAAACTCAGTTCACTGCAAAAACTTGAAATTTGAAAATTGTTATTGTTTATTAAATGAGATTGTAATAAGAATTGCTAACTAAAACACTTTCAAGAAAATCATTAAAATCTTAAAATCCCAAAACTAATGCTTTATTTCTGTATGTTTAGATATTGCGGTTTTTTTTCAATTACATTCCCAGAGCGCATTGAGCCATTAATATACTGTTTATAAATGAAGAAAATAGAGGTTCTATTCCTTTTAATTTATAAAAACCCATGCAAACTGTTTCAAAAAACAATTCTAAAAGAACCAATTCCTACCTTTCCAACAACTCAAATTCGCTATTGGCATAAAATAAATTTTTAAAGTGAGAAGAATGCACTCATATTGCTTTAATTAAATATCTACGATATCCGATTTAACAGAGAATCAATAGTAAAGTGTAATATCTTTCTTGATTCAACAACTGAAGTTCTCATTTGGGTAGACTGCTTACAGCGCCCAGTAAATAAATGTCAAATATTATTGCCTGGAACTATAGCGTCCCAAACATTTCAGTATTAATTATCAAAGAATTTTATCTTTTCTTTCAAAAATTACATGAAAAGCATGAAATTCTTTAACCATTGAATTTATAACATTAAATCCTCATTACTTAGAAGTGCGTTTAATGTATATATTTCCTGCCTCATTTTAAAATACATTTTTTTTTAGGATTAAATGCACCCTTTTTTGTTGCTCACATTTTATGTTAAATCCCAATTGAAAGAATAATTATAATAATGACGCTTATTAAAATGATTTCAGTTCTGCAAAATCCATTTATAAATAGTTATTTATATGCATTAATGAATATTACAATGCATGATGTTCAAACTATTTTATTCAAAAGAATTGCATGATGGCTAAGAATTCATTTTATACCGCCAATTATTTAAAATCCTTTTGGATTTCTCTTCTTTGAATGAATAATTGATCCCCAAAGTTTTCTTTGAATAATCTTTGGGTTGGGAGCATGAACCGAATATATATTCATTATGTCCAATGTATATAAGAAAAACTACCAAATGATAACGAATTTGGCATCTTATTTTTTCTAAGTCAAGTAACTTCAAATGTATGGATGTAATTTACATTAGAAAATCAAAAACTGCATCATCTTTTGTACCGCCCCCTCCCGTTCTGCTGATACATTTTTGAGCTGATATCAGAAAATACATAACACGCTATAATCGTCTGTGCAAGGGAAAAGTTTCATTCACTTTAATTTTAATAACTGTGGTTTGATTAAATCAATAGATAAAATAGCGAATATGGAAGAAACGTGCCACATATAGTTTCAGAATTATAAAAAATCCTACTTTTAATTAATAAAAATTAATTTAAACCTAACAAGACAAAAACGCAAGCCAACAAATGAATAATTCAAGCATTTCAAAGATAATGTATACTCTGGCAAAGTGATTTGACACTCTTTATAATTTGGACCACAAAATTTTTCAATCTTTTAAAGGAATAAGGAAAGCGATAATAAAAGGAAAGAAAAAAGGATTTAAAATTACAAAATAAAATGTTAAGTGATTCCTTCAGTGCATTTTAAATCTTTGTTCTGCTTGTAATTCCTTCAGATGCGAAATTTAGTCGTAGATTGAATGCTAATTACCATTTTTCCCCATTCAAAATCCTTTAAGGTCTTGTGTTGGTTTGTTGATATGGAAATAAATGTTTCACGAGCTGGTTGTTGTCAGACTAACAGGATGTCCACATTCTTTGCAGCTATCGATGTCGTTATTATTTAAGTTCTACCTTCGGGAGAAAGTAGGAAAAGGACCCTTTCTTAATGTGAAATAGAATGTCGTTCCGATTCCAGGCTACCAAATGAAAAACTTCTAACAAAGCTTCGATCACAATTTTCTTACCAATTTTATTTACTCTGATGTCTATCCTGGGACACTGGGATGTCTATAAATTCTCCATTGTTTTCTAGGCTAAGGTGCCTGAAGCTTCATAGCTCGTATGGTACTTAGTTTAGTGAACTTAGTTTTTATCCTACAATAGATCAAGAAAAACTGGTGAATTTCATTCATGATGGTGTTGCTATATTGGAAGTTTGAACATAGGTTGGGGACATACTCCGGCGTCATTTCAGATATTTTTTCCTTCTTATCTTGTAAGCTCACAGATTCTGCATCATATTCTATTTCTAGAAGATCCGTCTTGAGTACGGAGTAATGAATGTCAAGTTTTCCTATCCGATTCTATTTATGAGACATGGGGATGTTTAGCAAGGAGTGAAATATACATTCGTAACTATACCACATCTGAGAGTCAAACATAAAGATACTGTGTCATTTTCCTGGGTTGCAATCCTTGTTGAGTGAGTCGCGTTGTTTTGTAATCTATTGCGAAAATAGCTTGTTTAATAAACGGTTATTTAGATCGTCTTTTGTTACTACAGTACATGTCAAATTCATGGGTATTAAGATACAAACAAAACAGAAAGGCTTCGAAATAGTACAGCTGTGTTTGATGTTTTAAATTGTTCGGAAATGTAAACATAAAATGTCTGTTGTATGGTGCTGAACATTCTGTGAGAGAATACAAAACTGTAATCAATGTTGAATGATTCTTTCAAATTAACAAAACAAAAAACACATAGAAAACAAAAACCAAATGCATACCGAGATGGAGTTTCGTTTTGAAGCTCCACTTGATTCTTGCTTTTTTAGCGAGAATTTTATGAAAGAATTATAAGATTGGATTGGTTGATCTTGCTATCTCTATTGCTTTTGGAATTCATAAATGAGATGTGCATTTTCCGGGCCAAATTATTGAGTCTAAATCATGGGTTTATAAATCTGAACTATGATGATAAAAACAACGAGTTCCATCCTACACGCTAAACGTTCTCATGCATTTGAATTTCATATTTTTGTGCAATATAGAAAACTGGCTTTGACTTAGTATGCACGGATGAATCTGGCCCCCAAAACGCACAATATCACATTCGTGACCAAATATTTTCAGTATTAAAGTACAAATGAACAAACGAAAATACACTTTTTTTTCTCAGAGGTATTATGGAGAAGCTATTGGTATGATGATTCCATAATCCAAATTCTTATATCAAGCTTTGTGATTCGCCATTTATATAGCTTTCGGCTTGGATGTAATGAACGAAAAAATTCATAGTAAAAAAATCAATTTTAGTATTGGTATTCTGAAAAGTAAATACAAATCTAGAATCAATGAGCCTATAAAAATATTTAAAAAACAAAAATTAAAAAAAAAAAAACTTTTTTGCCGAGGACGTATTTATAATCCTTCGAACTTATGTGAATCGACGACCTGTGGGAAGAAACTTATAAATTAACATACGAACTGGTATTAGAATTATTTAGGTAACTTTTCCCAATGTCTGTGCAGTCAGTTTTAGCTACAAGCTCATCATTAAACCCCGATAAAGCAGCAAAAATTGACGAAAGGTTTTCGAAAGACGTCGCCATCTCCAATAAATACGAAAGCTAGTCGTGCACATGATGTGGTGTTGCCACCGTCCTGTGGTGATTGGCCTTGGGTGTACTTAGGAAGCTATGCCGGTGGTAGCTTAGCTGCTGGTAAGGTCTCCCAAGCCGGATAGGCCGGCGTCGAGGTACCAGACGAAGAGCAACACTCTGGTCCTCCAGGTTGGGGGATGTCCGTGGTTCAAACAGCTCCACTCCGTATAAAAACCATTTGGTACGTAATCTCTCATAAATAAATTTTCCGACCTGGAAGAAAATTCTTGAGAAGGCCAGGGCCCACCATGGCTGTCGTTCCACTGAGGAAGGAAGGAATCATACCAACTCTTTAAAGGAGTTTAACGTTTAAAGGACTGACTCTGTATTGGAATCAAAGAATTTCAGGCTCGAACCCAATTGCACTAATGATAAATTCGGACATGACGCACATAAAATTTGTAGTCTTCGGTGAAATGCCTTCCCGTGTGGAACTCATCATTTGGAATGAAGGCCATATTTTCAAGGTTCTTTACTAAATTGCTCTAGTGACCCTTTCAAAGTGAATTGAATATAATTGAATTAAACTAATCTAGAGAGGAAAGTCTGTGTGTCTATATAAAATACATTTCATTCCTATAATAATGGAATAGCTAGTGGTCAAATTCATAGGTTTAATCCAGGTTTACTAAATAAATTATATCAACACTAATAACATTTGAAAAATGTTATTATAAGAATGACAATAAGGTCCGCTGATATGCTTGTCCTTGTGATCTTGCAAAATAACGATATTGGTGAAGTGAGAAGGTGATGACTGACTTCCCGAAAAACTCTCTTTGCCTATTCGTTAGAGAGATTTGTATGAATGTAACGAGTTTGGTGAACAGATCAGATCGTTTGGATCATGTCTTTCAATCATTTCTATATCAATTCTGAAAAAAAAAAAAATTAGATTTGTTCTGAAACTCGCTCGTCTCCAGTTCAGGTATACACTTCTCATTATCTGTCATTTCACCTCAAACGTGTGAGCAGAGTTTCATTGGCCATGAGATTGTAGAATGTTTTGTTAACTATCAGTGGATGTGTCATTCTCTTTGGGGTGAATAGTCTATCCATGATCCGCTTGGATCTAGGCTGTTTAGTTGGTTAAGACTCCTTCGGCATTTCGGTGTTCTAAATTTAGGTTGTCCAAATTAATATGAATATGGGATTTTTATACACTGTCAAATAATTTTTAGATGGAATGTTGTGTGGCTCGTACGAAGAGATTATGAATTGCGTAATCAGTTCAAGAGCCCTTACAATTTTTGGTTTGTTTCAGTCTGTCAGTTTTCTCAGATGTGATGGTAGAAAATCTACAGTATCAGGCATTATCAAGTCTGAGCATTAAATCACGTAATGAGGATTTGTTGGATGGTCTGGAATATATTTCTATGAAGAAATAAAGACAGAATTTCAATTATTTAAGCTCTCCTTTGGTCTTTTGAGTTTTGTCGTTAACATGTCATTTATTGAAAAATAACTAACCTCAGAGTTCTTAAACAATATGCTACTTTTTTCCCTTGAATTATTTTCTATTCATAATAGACACGATAAAAAGTTTAGCTAAAAATGATGATGCTTTACAGGTTAGTTTTAAATGCAATCGAAACTTTCTACAATATTCAACAATTCATTGGCAGACGATATTTTCTCAAGAATTTTTTTGATTATTTTGAATCAAAATTATCAGCCATTAATTTCTTTAGAAAAGAAATAATCTTTTTACTACCCACCGAAGTAAAAAGATTAAAATAATTCTTTTAAGTCTTTATAATATGATGTTACATTACATATTGCAAACGTTTTGAGTATTCTTAAAATCTAAAACATCTTAGTTCATTTTTAATTAATAATACAGTGCATGTCTGCAGAACTCTTTGCAATTTCAATCCATCTTCTCAAGAACAGATGGTAAGGCTTTGTTAATAAGTTAGTTTTCGCCATGAAAAGGATGTATTTAAAAAAATATTGTGAAAATACATATAGGTTCAATATAGTTCCTTGTGTAATGTTTAAATAAGCAAAACATGTGTTTAAGCGCAATTTTAGCGTTTCAAACTTTGTAGAATACTTTGAAGTATTATAATACAATATAGCAAAAAGGATTTTACTCTATTGTTTCAATTTTTTTCCGTTAGAAAATTTTGAAAAATTGTGTTCTTTTATTTAAGAAAATCTATCGAAACGCGTGATTTTAGAACGTTTTTAAAGTTGCAAGGGTTTAAAAGGCATTTAAATGCCAGCAGTGTGAATAAAATTTCAGTGAAAATAAAATTGCACACTAAAACTGCAAGTTATCTTCAAATATTTTAACACTTTATGAATTATTAATAAGTTCAATCTAAATTGGGCAGGGAGCAAAATAGAATTTTTTTAGAATATTGAAATCAATATTTTTCCAACATAATGTTGGGATAGCATTGCTAGAATGCATTCAAAATTTTAATTTTTTAATTCTACTAATTGATAATTAATTCTAAAAATATTAAAATATCATGAATTGTCATTAAAAATGAACATTTTTTAAAAATTAATAATATTTCGCTCTCTTGGACTGTATAATTTATTATTAATTTCCATACATCCAAACATGAAGCGATTTCAAGTTAAATAAAAGTGTCCAAAACTGAGTCATGCAACATTTTGATGATTATATTTTCGTGAAAATCTTCAATGAAAAGTGTTAAGCAGTTCTTAACATCCTGATTGGGATTAACGAAACGGACGACGAAACAAAATTAAATTAACAAATTTAAAAGAATTTGTATCTAAGAATGCAATAGGAATAAGAACCGATTTTCAAAACTAATGAATTTATATCCGTCTATATTAACATCCCCAAAAGTCAATGAAATGGCAAAGTCAATATTAATTATAGCACTCTTTATCAGAATTTCAGATGAATTTCCCACAAGTTTAATCTAATTTACTTCATTTTCCTACTTTTTATTAAACTTTTCAACATTCATTATATAATATAAACCGATTTTTGTGTTATATGAAATATTTATCGTCCACGTTCCAGTGTTTTAAAATAGAATTAATGATTTTGGTCGGATATAAAAACATGACATTATTTATGCGATTTCAATTTTAAAATGAAAGCAAGAGTGGTATTTTCGTTGTATTTAAATTGCATAAATTGAAAGCAAAACATGCATAAATTTATTGTAAATCTCGCATATAATGAACTTTTTACTTTAAGTGTCTTTAATTGCCTGAATAAATTTCATTGAAAATGAGAATATTTAAACCGTAATTTGTAAAATATCTTGACTTCGTATACTTAATGATGACTATATACGCAGAAAATCACAAAACGCATCTGCTGTTATCAACTATATATTTATCTGATAAAAATGAAATAAAAGCAATGATCGTGTGAAAAAGTAAAATATTCGTTTGGAATATGAATATCTATTTTTCAGTTTAAGTAGAGTTACATGTATACAGAATATAAATGCATTCTTCGATATTTCTTAAAACATTCCAAAGTAAATCCGGTTCATGAGAAATATATTTCTTGCTTAACTTTACTGTTAATATATATTCTCTGAACCTTGAGAATATTGATTTAATCCAAATTTTTGAAATATTTTTTATAGTTGCCTTTTCTAATAAAATAATGCAGTGACCAATTAATTTTTATTTAGTTGTTTCATTTCTTTTGCTTGACAAGAAACGTAATTCATCTTTCCAATATATTAAAATTAAATCTCGAGAAATATTAGATTACGCTTTGTTACCTTTTGAAATTGGAATGTGTAAACAAAATTGCAACTTTAAAGTTAGGGCATTTGGAAACATAATTAAAAAATACATGAAGCGAAATACCTGAAAATAAGGTATTTTTAGGAATTTAGTAAAATAGGAACAGAATAATACGTATCAGTAGCAAACAGAAATGTTTGTTCTAGTTGAAATAAAAACATCTGTGAAGTATGTACGCATGGATAAATTTAGAGAGATAAATAGCGTCAGTCATTTTTAGTGTTAAAATCTCAATACTGAGATAGTAAATTAATAAAATATGCTTAAACAATTGGATCTCTAAAAATCCCTCTTAAATCTATAAATGAAAGTCAATTTGACCTTGCATTAGAAGCACAGAAGCATATCACCAAAATTATTTGAGCGTTGCTCCCATATATTCCGGGGTTCATTATAAAATTAGTCGAATAAATTTTAAGGTTTTACACATTAACCTTTTGCACTCAAGATGGGACTTTCGGCCTCCGCTTACTTCGTTGCTACAACGGGAGCGAAAAAGTCCGCGAGTGTAAAGAGTTAAAGAATAGTCAGCCAAAGTAATCGAGCTGATTCATTTGAGCGTTACGAAATTTAATTTGATTGTAAAAGGTGATGTCTTTCTAATAATCGTAATGAAACTCTGAAGGGTGCAAATTTATGTCATAAGTATTTAGAGTAGTTTAAAATAAATACTTTCAAGGGAAAAAAAAAAAAGGTGGAACGTATTCAGTATTTATATTTCAGTGAGCATTACTTTATTAGCTGTGGATTCAAATGTATTGAAAAATTGTTGTTTATCCCTTTCGATTCACCAGCGAAGTTCATTTATTTTGTATATATCCAGTATTTTTTATTTTTTATTTTTTTAAGATGCATTCTAAAATAAGAATACCCTGAAAGAGGCTCCTCAGATTTTGATTTCCAAATGAATTTAAAATGTGCCCGTAAAAAGACATAAACATTTCTATTGTTTTTCTGATTTTTTTTTCAGAGCTAGAGTTTAGAGTTCTTAATTATATAATTAATTTTTTTATTCAGAATTGAAATTTAATTTTCTTTTATTGCAAATAGCAACAACCGAATGCATTACAAATATCTTAAACCTAGAGTTATAAATTCTTTGATTTGGCTCATAAAACCGGCCGAAAATACCCAAGGAAATATTTAATATTTTTTTGCTAAAGTCTATAAGTAGTTATTCCTTAGAAAATTCGAAACCTAAATCATGCAAAGATTTGATTTCCTGACCACTCCTAATGTTAGCAATGATATTTAATATTTGATATGTCCAAAAAAAAAGCATTTTCAAGATGTGCATGAAAATGATAATTTTGAAAAAAAGCTTATCTTAATGTAAGTCTTATCCGGCACTGGTGAGATCACAGGCGTGATCTTATACATTAAATATAAAATGTTAAGGTATTCGTTTGCATCTAATTTGGCGTAACACTATACTATAGAGTAATTAAAATGTCCATTGAATGCTTTTGAGCTCAAATTCTCAGGGATTTTGATTTTTCAAAGATGCATTCTTTAAAAATGTTACAACGTGATTTTAATCTCATTATTTGCATCGGTTCCATTTTTTATTTCCTCGTACATAAAGAGCAAGCGTTGTAAACAACAAAAACTCCGGACTCGAGATATTGATGAAAATCACATTTCAGACCTGCCTGAGAACGAAAAACGTACTTTTGGAATTTTGACTTTACGAGAATACAATGATGCTTCGTTGATAGTCGAGTGAAATTTGATATGTAATCTTTACACTAAATTTATAGAGGTATTTTGTTTTCAAAACCAGTCAGAACAAGGGTTGAGCAAGTAGGCACAATACCTATGAAACTTAAGACATTAGATAAATAAAACTTGGAGCACTTTCTTAGTACTTACAGTATAGATCAATATCAGGTTTAGAACCAAATCCATGAACGGGTTAACGATTTAGCGCTCTTTGCAGTTGCACGCATACAAATATGATAACTTAAAAATATAATTATTTATATAAACTAAATTTATATGTAATTTTGTTTTCAAAATTTGTAAATCTATATCTAATTTTTATTTGAATCGTATGAAAAAAGGGCATTCAACATTCGAAAATGGTTTTCTTCAACATAATGCTAAACTCAAAATCCTCATTTGCAGCATTGAAAATAAAATATTTGAATTCTTGTAGCATTCACGGTCTTTTTGAGGGTCCAATAATTTTTATATGAGGAAAGAGGAATCATACCACAATTTAGGAGTATCAGAGACGAGTTTCAAAGGATAACGCCCGGAAGTTGAATCTAAGCTTTCTTTAAGCTTCCTCTAAGGTTTTAGTTTTTATTTTTAAACTCTGTAGAATGGCATTCACTATCGATATTTTTTTGTATTGTGTTCTATAAAGAATGTATAATTCAGTGCATTAGAATAAGAATTAAAAATCGTATTACGTTTAGAATTTCAAAGATTATTTTTTGGTCAAAGCAATGTCTCTGCAATGAAATGAATTATCTCTCCGTTAGGAATTTTGCCTGAAAATGTAGCATCGATTGAAAATGAGAAAATTAGGCTCCGGTTCATATAAAATGAAGTTCATATGATTATATTGAAAAGTATCTGATAACAAAGAAAATATATAAAAATTTCATATTTGAGTAGACAAAATTTTTATAATGCATACAGAATACTTCAGAAGTGAGGTACGCATTTAATTTCGATATAACTCCTCGAATATAAACCATTATTTAAAAGATATTGAGGAAATATGAGAAAAGGAGTTTAGAAAGAAATTGAACGATGAAACTATTGCATTTCATCTTCCCTTTAAGCAATTCTTCAGGCTCCAATCAGTTTGATTAATTACAGAATAACTGTTACTTTGCCGTTGAAAATAAAAGAAGCGTTATGTATTTTCAGCATTGTGAACAATGTTAGAAAACCGCCTTGCCATTTTGGGTGCTTTCATGATTCAATGACTTGTAATATCGGTTGTGTATATTCATTTATATTTTGTATTGAAAATTATAATTATATTAATTGAAAAAATAAATTGAATTGCATACTGAATTAGAATAATAAATATCATAGATCATTTCATTTTTGAATTGCATACTGAATAAAATAAATTATCAGCGATACTCCGAAAATGTATTCACTGTGTTGCATATAATTATAATATAACAAATATTTTTTGTGCATTGAATTATGATTTAAATCCGTGTAAACTGGTATTATTTCTCAATATGTGCATAGTTTCATATTTATTAAAATTTCCAAGAAAATGCTATAGTAAAATCAATTTTAATTGGTTTCAACAAAGTTTATGGCATTATAAAATTTAATCTAAATACACTATTGATACGTGAAACATTTAATTTAATTATATGTTTTTTATTTTTCTAAAGTGGCGAAATTTTTGTCATAATTTATGACGGATTACTTTATGTTCCGAAAAAAAAAAGTGCTCGCGACAGTAGAATATGCTGCTTGTGAGACTCATTTATTCCAATGTGTGATAAGTGCGAAAAGTGATTTCGTTCGAATCAAATTTTCTGGAAATAATTTGCCATATTGTTCTCTAAATTTGAATCGATTTAGAAAAAGAATAAAAGTTGCATACTATATTTTAATGTTTACATATTACAATATTTTAATGTTCAAATAGTATTAAGATTGAGCATTGAAACTTCTCAATAAAATGTCTGATAGCAGAAGTCAGTTTTCTTCATTCAACTTTCGTTAAGCATTGTGATTTATCGATTACCTGGCCTTGATAATTAATAATTAAAATATTCTGACATGTGGATTATTCCCTGAAATTACATAATAATATATAAGCCACTCAAGGATTTTTGATCATGAATCCTTATATCAAAAAATACATTTTCCAGTGCCATTCTGAAACTAGGAGAAAAGAGTTAGTATATGCAGAAACGATTTGAGATAATCACAAATTTTAAAAGATGTTCATTCAACACTTAATGGAAAATTGACATTAATATACAAGAAAATGTGCGCAAATCAAAATAAATGAGAAAGTAAACTTTCACTTCGGGTGCCAGTGGGATTAGAATGCCTCCATTAATCTTTAGAATACAAGTTCAACGTATCATTTCGCTTTCATTTCTGAAAGGTAGCAGCAAAAGTAACAAAATATTTTAAACACGAGGTTAGTATACCATTCAATTATAGATAAAATTATTCCTCGTTCATTTATTATTTGAAGGATCATTAATTAAAATCTTTTAATAAATTATATTAGAAAACCATCATTGGAGAACAAAAGAGTTGCCACCGGTTTTGCAGTATGTATATTCAAATCAGAAACGAATTTCAACGAGACATTCCTTCAACCCCAATCAGGTTATTCAAATTGAAAATGTTTACGGTTTATTGAAATGGTTATTGAAAAAAATACATAGCCTTTAAATACATGAACATTCGATATTATTTGGCAATATATGTTTTTAAATTTTAGAAACCATGTGACACATCCCACAGGCGTAGGAATTGAACAAATATGGCCCTTTTAGTGTATATAAAAGCTTATCATTTCTGGATAAGCCAGAGATAGTTGCTTCTCCTCGAACTTTTCCTTTTTTTTTAGAGATATTTTGTTAGAGACATTTTAGAGTCAGCAATATGAACGACTTCGCCAATCTTATTCGGCTAGTCATTTTTTATGTTTGCAATCCCTGCTATCAAATCACAATGTTTGATCACACTCAGACTAAAAATTATGCAAATATAATTTTAAATAGGAATTTCTTCGGTTGCGTTAAGAAGAAATACTTAAAAATTGGCTGGTGTGAAAAATTTTATTTTCTTAACGTGGTAGGAGAACAAATTTCCGCCAACGGCTGCTAGTCTCTATATTTAAAATAATAAGGAAAATCAAAGTGCCATTTTCCCAACATTTATTTCCTGATCATATAATGTGTTTTTAAATTTCTCGAAAAATAGTATAGAGAAAGTATAATAATCGTTAAAAATCGTACTCGAGATTTTGACGAATCTCCAAGTTTTAGACCACACTGAGTTTAAAAAAAAACACGTTTTTGTAAAATGTTGCAAAATGTCTGTGACAAAAATAAATCGAAAACCATTAGAGCAGGACGAATGGGATTTGGTGTAAGATCTTTATGCTTTGCAGGTTTCTATCAAATTTTGAATAAAATCCGTTCAGAGGAAGTTCGTCTGTCCGAACATAAATTAACACAATAACTATAAACGAAGAGAGCTAGATTGATAAAATTCGGTACACAGATATAAAATATATACATCGTGTAGACACCTGCTAAAGTTTGAGCGAAATCTAATTACGGGTTGACTGTCTGTCGGTCTGTACTTTAAGAAATGATTAGTCGCGATTATTCAAACACGTAAAGAATTAAATGTATCCAATTTGGTATGAGTATTTAAGACTACGATAGCAGTTTTATGTCAAATTTTTGTTTCAGTCGGTTGAGAAAAACATGTCTAAACCACAAATTCAGTTTTTGGGTATTATTAATGCATGCAGGATTCATCGCCAAGTATACGGTAAATGCCAAAAAAAAAAAAAAAATGCCAAAATCACGTCAAAAGTTAACATTTCGTAACTACTGCACGCTAGTGCGATGTAATGTGTTCTCTGGCTTGATAAATTTATTAGAGAGTATGCGAGAAAATTTCAGAGAGACTACTCCCTCTGGTTGTATCTAATATGTGAACTATTGGCATCTATACATTTCCCCAATGGTGGTCTGGCTCCTTCCAACCTATATTAAGGCAAATATCTCGAAAAATTACTTCACCGCTACATTACCATAGAGTAGTCATAGCTACAATCTTATTTTAACTAAAAGGTTTATAGTAAAATGGTGAGTTCATAACAACCTGTCACAGTAAATGATTGTTATTCCAACCCTACCGAATTTATAGTTCTTTCGATATTGGAAAACGGAAGTCTATCCTTCACACCAATCCGACGGAGCGTGTTCAGTCCAACTCGCAACTGAACCGAATTCTCCAACTGGAATGGCCCGTCACGTCTTTACAAATTATGGAATATATTAAAATTCTATAAATCAATAACATATATCAATAACAGTCATCTTTAAGCGTTTAAAAGATAATTCACAAATACATCAATTACAGATATATTACTTGATAACAACAAAAGCACTAAAGATCATACATTAAGAAAATAACAAATACACAGGCAACAGTATGCTCGCAGGCTCAATAAGCTGTTCGCGATATTTGCAGAGCCTGAAATATTTCTTCGATTTCCCTCCAAAATGCTGAAATATTGACAAAATCGCAAATATCTCTTTCAAAACCAACATTCTGGCTAAGTTAAGGAAAATGAAAATACTTTTGTCCTTTATCTTTACTATTTAGACCCCACCTAGTTTGCTGTTCTTCGAAAAGTTTTTTTTCTTCCAAATTCTTAATTTATACCATAGAGAGTGCAAATTCTATATATTTTGTTCCACCAATTCCTTCAAGTATTGGTAAAGAGTCAGCTCTCTCCATTCCCCTAACACCCTAATGAGTCTTAAGCCATTACAGTATGATGTTCCACTCAGCAGATCCAATTCTCTTTTTAAGTTCCCATTTGTAGGACTTCTGTCCATTAAAGAGAGGACCTGGAGTTCTCTGACAATCTTAACGTTGCCAATGCTCCTAGATTTAGTATAATTTAGAAGACAGAAGCTATAAAAATCTCATTGTGATAACTCAGCCGATGCATCTTTAATTTCTACACCTTTATAGCAATGAACAAACAATGAACATATACACTCTGTTGACCAACAATCATCATGTAAATATACTGACTGATACCTTCATCTTAAGAAACCTTCAAGGTATTACTAAATAATTCCAAAGATTAAAAATGATCTCATAGTAAAGGATTTTTTTTCGTGATCCACTAATTTCTGTTATTTTACTCTCTTAATATCTACTGAACTTTTTTTCTCGAAATAAACCTTCAAATCCAAAGAGGGACAGAAATACGCGCTACGTAACATCGCATTGGAAACGGAACATTAATAGTTACTGCAACCAGGTATCCTCTGAATCTGCAGAAGGTTAATATTAGGTTTGTTTCTGTCCTTGAACTAACTGCATTAAACAGAATTATTACGTGCCACAAATCGCATACTTCGCAATTCTTCTTATTTTGTTTTTATTTAATTTGTTCAACCAGATTTATATATCATTTAATTATGATATAAAAATTCAAATTTGTATCGAATGTTATACTCAATAAGATTTTTGTCGTATGATAATTTTTTACCATACAAAATTATAAATTAATAGTTTAAACATAACCTAATTTTCTGTCCTCTGAATTTGAATCAGATTTTTTCGACCTTGTTCTCCAAACCAGCCAATACTTAATGAAAAACAGTAAGAAGATGATTTTTTCATCATGACAAAAATGTCATCTGCATATGTATATAAAAATCCTTTATTTTTCACACGATTAGAATTCAGAACTTCATAGAAAATAAATAGCTAAAGTATTAGACCAAGGCTGAATCTCTGGGGATTCTTATATTATATTCAAATAATATTTGTTTAGAAACTGTACAATTCTAGCAGTAAGAAATACATTAATCACTCCAGCGATTATAGGAGTAGCACAAAATTTTCAGAAAATTGATTTAATGTACTTCCATTTTACAAAATTAAATCCATTCTGAATGTCGGGTCATATGAAATGAACCAATTACTTTCGTTCTTTTGCATGGATATTGAAAGAATCGATAATTTTAAGGGTGCAGTCGTGCCTTACAAAAGTCCTATTAATACTCAAGAACTTGTTCGACTTTAAGAAGTTTGCTAATCGGCCAGCATTCAACTTGTTCAGTACTTTATACAAATTAGGAGCAAATATATCTTCGCTGGAATAATTTTGACATTTTTTACAAGCTTTTGGGAAAATACCATTGTTTAATAAATAATTAAGAAAAAGTTGGAACCAAATTTTGTCAGACAAAAAAAATAATAATAATAATCTCAGTAATTGTTTCAAGTCTCCTGTCGTCCAACTCGGGATCCTCAGAAATTTTCATTAAACAAGGTTCAATATCATTTAGTTAAAAATCTAGAATGCACTTGTCAAGTTCACTGAGATCAATTGGCTTTTATCATTAGGAAACAATTCTGTATAATATATTATTATTTTTTATTATTTTCCTAAATGTTATCTGTCGTCTCACCGTCCCAGCTCCATACATTCTAGCACACAAGCACAGAGAATTATCATTGCGTAAAAAAGGCCACAATCCCAAACTTTAATCACTGCTACGTTTTAACCAGTTTTGATTTTCTAAGAAAATTAATCACCGACTATACATTAACAATAGTCGCCTATCTCCAGTTGGTCCGTATTTTCAAAAGAAATCTCAAAATAAAAATGTCCTCTGTTTCGATATTTTCCTCGAAGAGAATAGAATGTACCTCAAGCTTAGCTGCTACAATGATTTGCCGACTTTTATTTTCATTTGGAAACTCGGGATCCCAAAAACCGTCATCACCATCACCTACCCCTGATCACACAACATTGTAAGCAAATACAAAAGTTACGGAACCCAATGTACATTTCTATGATAAAAGGCCATGGCAGAGCTGCCAAGTCAAAGAAACCAATTTTGCATTTATTATTTCAACTGAAAGCTATTAAATGAACATTAATCATCAATAGTCATTTGATCAAAACCTTCAAATTTCTCGTGGAATCTCAAAAATATTTCTTCACTTTATATTTTATAAGGACAATGCATTTAAACATTAAATTGTAATTCATTTCAAAACTCGGGATTTCCAGGTATCCAATCAAAGGTCTTTTTCTTATTACCAATTCTTTCCAAATTCAAATCATATCAGAAGTTTAATATTTAAAAGAGATCATATCAAAAAATTGGACTCATTTCGACAAATTTATTCTCCATTTTAATCACCATTTTGCTATCATATTTAATCAGTCAAATGTTTCTGTGTCGGTTATGAAAGTACGATTTCAAGTAAACTTTCTTGACTGAACAACTAGACAACATAAACAACTCGAAGGTTCCCAAAAATTATTCATCTATCTATTTGTAAAAAAATTAAAATACTTAAAATGTAAATCCCGACGCCTCAGCCACAAGTCGAATTTCGTCAACTTTTAAATAATATGAAAACTCATAATCCTGAGATGCCTTATCAAGGGTATCTATTATAGAGAAAAGCAAAACTTTTGCTGAGCCCTATCACAAAAATTGGATCTATTTCCCCAATGGGTAAAGGGATTGTCGCTGAAGTTGGCTAGCCTAATTACTTTTAAAAAATTCCAAAGAATCAGAGACCTTGTTACAATCACTGAACCGATGTAGCTAGTTTTTATTTCATATGAGATAATGATGAACCCTATGGTCACTCTGAAGGTTCGAAAGGAATTAAAAAAGCACAATTCCATTTTACTTTCTCTATGAAGAGAAAGCACCATAAAATTTCCAAAACTCTCCAACAATTGTAATGACTTCATCGGTTCTTATATCATATGAAATCGCAAACACGTTTCAATTCATCAGAAATAATCGACACGAGAGAAATATCAAAAAACAACTGGTCTGTACTTCAAGTACGGAGAAAAATGGGTTCAAAATCTCCCAATTCCAAACAGCGCACCGAATTTGTCAATTTCTGTTTCATATGAAAACTTATGGCACCTAGATATGCTATCAATATTCACCTACTGTTACTGCATTCCGGAATATATCGCAAATGAAATATTAGTTCAGCTCGGATCGTCAACAACTGGACTCAAAATTCTATTTTCGAATAGCTTTCAAAAATGCATTTAAAAAAAATAGGAAAACCATGCATCTTGTCGCCACATTTTAATCACTTATATGGTTTTGTCAAATTTTATTTCATAGGAAACATTATCATTTTTAAGTATGTCGTGATTTTTTAACTCCTTACTATCGACATTCATTTTCTAGAGACATCAAAAAATAAAATTTTTCAGAGGCCCAGCTTTAATGACTGAGATGAATTTGACAATTAAACTCGCTAATTAATCGTATTTATTTTTCGTTCACGTATATTTATAATAATCGATTTTTCGATAGTGATGAGAAGCCTTTCATCAGAGGTATGACATATCATTATGAATAGATTAAGCAAACAGATTCCCTTCAGAAAGTGGCTAGACTATATGTTCAAACAAAAAAAAAATTAATGAACTAGCATCCCAGCTCCAACCATTTCTCGTCATTTCTTATTTTATATGAGAGATTATGACCTTATATAGATCATCCAAGTTGGAGTTTTGAAGAAATCTTCAAACTCCAACTTAAATATTTATTAAATCATTGCGTGACAGTGTTCCCCAAATTTAACAACGGGGCCTTTCTCGGTCGGTTTCTCGTTCACAAGAAAGCAAATTACCCTTAGATACATCAATAATATTCGTAAATTTTAAGCTTCCATTCAGGAGAGAAATCATTCTACCTTATTGAACCTACTCGCGATAAAAATAAATAAATAAAAAAAAATTGACGGAAAATGTCAGCCGCATCTCTTGCTCGGATTAGGTCAATTTTTCTTCAACAATTGTCGATCGCCGTCCTATCTCCATTTTCAAATAGGAATCGCTTAAGGCGTTTTAAGCATACAATAATCGAATCGCTTAAAGGCGTTTTATTCACCCATTTATTTCACCATTCTGCAATCATAGCTATAAACCATAAGGTATCAATATATTATTTCTTAATGCCGTTAAAACTAGAGTCTTCTTTGGTTGTGATAAAGAAATATTTCCGCAGAATTTGTTGATATGAGTAAATTATCGCATTAAAAGGGCGTGATAATTTAATATCGCGAGAAAACCTATTGCAATGAAGATTACTAATATGTATTAAAAGAAAATGGAAAATCAATAAACTCGTCTCCAGAAGAATTCAATAATCTCTTTCCGCAATTTTTTAAAAATTTCATATGAGGTTTATGAAGTCTTGATACATCATGAATGGTTTCAATTTCCTGCAACACTTTTCATTTTCTATAGATAGTGGGCTATGTCCAATTCAATGGACATAGTAAATTTTTATTTCTTATAAGATTCCTTAATCTTTATAAACTTTAATTATGACATCTACAGTCATATGTTTACCAAATTAGTCTGAATTTTGGAGAGAAATATAAAAACTGCTTCTCTATAAATGGGATCTCCAACCCCAAACACAGCAATGATTTCACTTATATTTTTATATTAAAACTCTGAACCCTGAGAGACATTAACAATAATCATGTTTCTTAATTTGGTCGCATTTTGGATAAAAGTCTCAAAACCCCTATTTCTCTTCACATTCTCTCGACAACTGCAGCGTTCCCAGTACTAACGCCTGCACAAATTTATCCATTTTTTTTTTTTTGTTGAAAAGATCATATCCCTTTAATATATCCTCAATTCACCTCCTCACCGTTTTCCACAAACATTACAAAACAAAAATTTGATGGAAACATAGAATCTAAAATTGGAGCAATTCAGCAGTTTGAATTACTTATGATGTATTTGTTTATGTTTAGTGTGCAAATATAAATCTTTAGTTGTGATAATGGAGTTCATCAAAGTGAACTCCATGAATAAAATCATACTATTTAGTATGGTGCGCGAAAAGCTCGTCACTGAAAGCGGCCTGTAAATCTTCAGATTTTTCTAGATTTATTTAAAAGCGTTTGGACATTTGTGCTCGCTTCAGATGCTTCTTCTGATTGTCCAAATCACTGTTTTTATAAATCTTTGAAATCACTTGCGGAAATGATATTTTTCAAAGAAATAAGAAAAGGGATGAGTTGAGTATTGATATGCAGGAAAGGAAATAAAATTAACCTTGAATGCGGCGATCAAATTTAACATTGAATGAAAACATCGAATTTCTGGATAATGATTGCTATCTTTTTTGCTTCAATAGAGATGGCAAAAATACAGTTGAATGAGAATGCCCTGCAACAAAATAATTTCCTTATGCTGGTGGCCTTTTCTATGTTGTTTTCATATTTTATATGCTGAAACACAATATGCCCCAACTCTTGTGTGGAAACAAAAAAAAAAAGAGAAAAAGTTCATTGATTCTGAATAGGCTTAGTTTTCTTTGGAAAGAATTTAGTTCTGAAATGGATGAAAGCAAGATACAGATTTTCTTTTGTACGGTATTCAACAATATTTTTGATACTATTGATTTCTTCAATATTATCACAATATTTAGATATCTTCCACGTTGTTTCTGTTTCGAGCCGCTTAATGGAAGAAGTAATGGAAGAAGTCGCTTGAAAATATCCGTGTAGAAACATATGCGCCTCATATTGATATTATCTGCAATCTTCTTCACGTTGATGCTGCGCTGTACTGTAGTCCAAATTAAATCATTGGAAAGGACCTTGTTGTTGACTTTTGAAATTCATGTGCCAATATTTCTGGAAGGAATTTGCGAGGACTGTAGGATTTTCAAAGCCAACAAACTATCAATCAATAATATGTACTGTCTCGGTTGATTGACAAACTTATTAATGGCATATTTGATTGCAAGGAACTTATCAGTAAAACTGCTATTATAAACTAAAATAGATCCTAAGGTATTATTTCCCCGTCATAATATTTGTGAAAGGCGTTGCGTATTTATTGTTTAATTTAGATGCATCTGTCGCTAGAATTATTTTATCCATAATTCTAAAGCTCATAATTTTGGTACAAACCTTGAATAGCTGTTTCCTACATATTTTTTAATCCAAAAAGAAATGAATGAATATAAAGAAAGACATGTTACAACGATTACAAAAGCCTAGGTGTCGAACAAATTTATTAAGGCGATCTTCAAGGAATTTTTCTTAGATTCATAGGTCTTTCGAGTATCAGGTTTGCGAATTGGAAATAAATATTTGAATAACTCAAATGAGAAACCTAGAGCTAAATATTTGATGGATAACATTCGATTCGCATTTTACAATGAAGAAACCTAAGTATCTCAACTGCCTCTTTCAACAGAATTACAACAAGCACGCGTTTAGGTAATCGATTTACGAAGCAAGCATAATTTCATACAGAGTCTCCCAAATAGAAAAATATTTCTTTGCAGTTATGAAGACATGGCGTACATATTCCGGCATCCTTCTAATTGCTGAATTGATTATTTTGAATAAATTATAGGAGAAGGACCCGCAATTTTTGGCTGCTGTGTATCAATCTTTTAATAATTGATTTTTTAAATGAGGAATTTGCTTTTAAAAGTTAAATTGAAAGAAAAAATATATACTAAGGAGTTTGAAATTTTTTTCCCACTGAATTTCAGCCTGATTTATTTTAGAGCGAATGTCTAATATTAGAGAAATTAATTGCTTCGTATTTTTCTAGTTCAACTTGTATTTTCCTCTAAGTGATACACCACTACTTGCGTCTGATAAATTAAAAGGAAAACCAATGTTATTCGCCAGCAAAAGAGTAGATGGTTCTAGGGCAAGAAACAAATCAGAAACAATAAAATTGATATTCATTAATTTGTTCCAAGTTGATGATATTAATATTGAAAACAAAAGGCAATATATGGTAAGAAAACAATTTGAAGAATATAAAAGGACAAAGAGGGACGATTCTTTCACTAGAAATGAGGCTGTAGCAACAATAGAAAAGATGGCCGACACGAAAGCTCCAGAACTAGATAATAGAACTACGGGGATGTGAGACAAAATAAACCACGGAAATCCGAACATACTTTTGAAGCTTTACAACAAGTGTCTGGAATTAGAATCATTTCCAAATTCATGGAAAACCTCAAAAATAATTTTCATCTCCAAATCAAATAGGAATTCAGAAAATTTAGGATCTTACAGACAAGTCAACCTCATCTCCAATATATTGGATAAATAAATTACACAAATGTTGCAACATCTTTTAAAGAGGAACCAAAATATTTGACACAAATTAATATGAACTTTGTAATGGGTACTCATTTGAAATAGATCATGATTCCTTATGGAGAAAAGTGAGAGCAAAATTAAAAAGTAAGATGAAGGTAACTATCATTTCTTTAGATGTATAGGGGGAATTCGACTTTATCTGGAGAGAAAGTATCTTCTATGCTTTTTTAGAAAAAAGATTCCCAAGTAACCCATTCTGCTTAAATAAGGATTACTTTCATGACAGATAAGGGATATACAAAAGTGAAATAAATAACTGGGAATTTTGCATAAATAGGGAGATTCCACAGAGTTTCTTCAGCTGTCCCTTCTTTTGAAATCCTATGATTAATGCATCACTTAGACATCCTCTTTTAAAAGATAAGAAAATTATATAATAGGGTAATCGATCCGTTCGTTAATTTGCCTCTGGTAACATGATAAATGTTAAGAAAATCAGGGACAACCTGAAATCTATACAGTGCTGGCCTCTAATTGCAATGGCTTATAGAACTTATCAATGGAAATACTTCAAGTTATATCTGGGATCCTACACATGGCTCTTCGGACCATGGACACATGCGTTTCAGTTTGAAAGTCAAAAATGTAAATATAAAAATTGGTGACAAAATAATTTGATAAGCTGATTAAATATTTGATAAATGAGGAATACAAAAAAGAACACGACACGACGAATCAGATAAGCCTTCAGCTTTCAAACAAAACGACCAAGAATGGGCATATTCACCAACGGATCTAAAGACGATAAAAGGGTAGGTGTGGCAATGGTAGTATACTTGCACTGTAGGAAAATAGATAAAAAAAAAACAGATTCGTATTTCTAATCATTCTACAAATTACCTAGCCGAAGTCATAGCAATAAAAAAGGCAGTTGATTATTGTAAGGGGCTGGAGAATCGTCATAGATGGTCCATATTCTTAGAATCTATGTCAGGTACGTGGATTGTATCCCTTCAGACTATGCAATCCACGCATACCAAAAATGAAGAAATTTGGAAAGTTAAAGAAAACTTAAGGAAGGCTAAAGAGATCAAATGGATTGGATTAAGGCTCACATTGGAATATGCGGAAACGAAAGAACAGATGAATGTGCAAAAAATGCTGCACAGAAAGATAAATAGATACTGTAGTCCCACAAACAGTCCAAACGTTGAAGAAGGAAATTAGAAGCGAGTTGGCTATTCAGTGACAGGATAGATGGATAATGTCCTGCAAAGGACGCATAACATATGCATTCATACCTGAGCCAAACATTTTGAAAAGAAATATATCACAGAACATAGAATGTTTCCTGAATACTTTTACAGATTCGGAAGGATGCAAGACAGTGCATGTATATGTGAGGAAATAGGCATGGTTCAGCACTACACAACAGAATGTGTCGAACACAATGAAATTAGAGGAAATATGGATAATGATAGTTTTAACAAAATATTACAATATCCTGAAAATTTTTTAAAAAGCATTAAAGAATGATGGAAAAGATATCTAGCCTTTTACCAATGTTTTGAAACTTCTTTGAATATTTGTTGGTAGTTGTCCTCTTATGCAAAGTTGGATAGTTAATGTCAATAGTCAACCAGTCACAATAATCCTTTTTTATACAGCTTAGTTCTGTGATGGCCGGTTGACTGTAATTATAATAAAAGTGTTACATTACTTTTAAAACGCATCATAAGTTCTAATTGACTGGAGTCATGCCGATATACTCCTTGAAGGCATATACCATGCGATCTATAAAGAAAAATTTTAAAGAAAGCAATAACTGTAAGGCGGAAATTGTAAAAAGCACAGGAAGTGTGACACTACAAATTTAATTACTTAAAGGAGAAGTGCAAAGATTCAGTTTAACAAAATCCAAACTCTTCGTTGTGTATTAATTTTTCCGTCATCAACCATACAAAATGACGGAAAGAAGATTTACAGCTCGTACATTCTCAAGCAAATCCCCATTTCCTTAACAGATATGTACATCAGACAGGAAGAACATACTATTTAAGACAAACTTTGTAGTTTCTTTTGTGGAGACAGTTCTGTGGGAAAGAAGAACTGACCTTGGACAAATAAAAATTCCACAAGTGATAGCACAAGACCAAGATATCAGGCAGAAAGAACAGTGCATTTAGGCACAGCTTTGGTATCAGGAAGTCATTAAATCAGAAGGAAACCTAGACAAAATAGAGCAAAATATCCGATAAATACGAAAAACATTTCACCTATCTGTCAAATATCGTAAAGAGTTCATTTAGCCGAGATAAAGATAATACAAGAGGAAGTAGAGCGAAAGTTTTCAAGGAGGTTTATTCAAACATTTGCAAGTCCTAGAGCCTTTATTTTATACTCATGAAGGATTAAAATTGGAAGTTGGCATTATTGACCACATTTGTTCAGATTTAATGAAATCAGTTCAGATTTAATAGTTATTTAACAGTTTAAAAGTTTACCCATTGTTTATCATCCTTTAATATTATCTTCTGACAATTGTTAAATAGAAAATAATGAAGAAGACAGGAAAAACAGTAATCGTCACCTACCTTTAACAGATGATATGTGTTGTAATTACTTCTATTTGATCTTTTCAATGCCCCTTCCAATTTTGAAGGAAGGATGCTTACTCCGGCAACTATTATGCAAAGTAATTTAGTACTCTTCTGAATATATCATGGCATTTTCTTCAACATTTGATTAGCATTTATTTCCATTAGACTTCGCCTAGAGCATCTTCATAGAGTAGAACATTATTTAAAGCAAAAAACTGTTTAGTTCAATTAAAAACTTCGAGGTCATTTTGTCAACAACGACAGAGTATAACAGGATTTAGATAAAGAGGGAGACATTTGTTAATGTCCTGTTCCCATTTCAAAATCAGATATCGAAAGTACACTCGGAATTTACTATTACTGCTAAAAAATAATCAGGGATTTTGTATCGAAGTTTATCTTTAACAAAAATGTAGAAGGATATGAAAATCCTTGGGTAAAACGATAAACGTCAAACGTTCGAGATTTTGAAAATTTAATACTAATATGTAATGAGACTGCTTTTAGTGTTTTTTTTTCTGATAAATCGACAAAGATTATAAATGATTAAAAATAATTACCTACATTTTCAAAAATTATGTGTGAGGCTTGACACAAATTCAACATATAAGAAATTGTCAGTGTATATGCATCTAGTGTATTAACAAAGTGGAAAAAATTACTCTATGATAGAACGCAAATATCTACCTCAAATCTAGTGAATGAATTAATCAACCCTTTTCTGACGTCTTTTCGTAGATTTAATCTAATCTAACAACCAAATACCATTCTTTATGCTGATTAGTCGAACTACGAAATGCACCTCATTGGTAGGATCGCAGGACACGGGGACTGAATATGAAGTGTATACAATATGAAGTCATCATATTGTATACAGTTAGATGAATATCAAATACCATCTACCGACGAAGAATAAAAAGTGCAAAAAGATCATCTCAGTCGTAATCACATTTCGACGCAATCAATATGAAAATCCCCAATGGAAAGAAAGAAAAATCAAGGTGAATGTAGTCCGCGATTTCAAAGTATCATGTAGTTGTCTCTATAAATGTAATTATAACACAGCGGAAACGGCGGAACTATATTTTATTTCTAAAATGATGAGCAAAACTCTTATAGCTCTGCTGTGTAGATAATCTAATTTTGACATCCTATCATCTTGCGACAAATGGCTCGTCTGTAAGGGTCAATAAAAAATTTATTAGTACGCCAATGTACACATCAAAGTTGAAAAGAATGTAGAAAGGAGGGTTCAAATGGAAACACCATTTTACCATTTACCACATTTGTGTAGAATATTTCAACTATAAAATAAGAAAATACATATTCATGCCATTTTATTGCTTCCAAAACGAAGACAACACTGAATACAATCCCCTCCCCAAAGCAAATAGTAAAGATGACTCTGCAGCCTGTCTTGTTTAAAGTCGGAGAGGAAGATCAACAGGAGCTTTCCTCGCATCATTGACAAGCAAAAGAAAGAGAAATATTGGCTCCTGTCTTATGCTATAAATTACCTTAAAAACTGTTCCAAACCGCTGAAAGGTTTTATAAAATTATTTAACGATTCATTTTGGATTCTAAATATTCACATGGAAACTGTCAGAGATATCTTAATTGTAAATAACTACTGAATGGAAAATGAAAGGCGCAGTTAATATAGAAAATACCATTGAAACTGAATCTATAAACCAGAAAAGGGGTCCAGTTTGAGAACATGTTTCTCCCGACACCCATTCTAAAGAGAGTTGAATTCTGGTTAATAATGCAGCATCACATGATTTCGAAATTCTTTTCCGAAAAACAGATCATAACACTGGTGCTTTGGAAAGAATAATCTCACATTTAAAAAAAACATAGATAAATTATTCTAAGGTAACTTCATTTTTTTTAATTGAAATTTATTAAAGGCGCTTCAGCAAAATTTTAATAGCTTGTAGAAAAGTGGAAAAATATATTGGTAACATCATTTAAAAAATTATTAGCTTTAGAAAATTCGAGATCCTGAGCTTGCTTTTGTCCTTTAGATTGGTGTTATAATCTTATCATTGAAACTGGAATGGGATCGTATTTGTTTTGTTTTTAATTCATTTTTCAGAATAATCTAAATTACTTTAAAAAAATTATTTTTTTCGCGACAATATATTCAAAATAATAAGTAAAACGCGGTTTTCCTGCTGCATTCGGTGATTCAATTTCACTTGTTTTTTTTATTTCATTTGAAATCTCAAGATAGGTAGAAATGATCTGTGTTTCCATTCCTTATTAACAGGAACCGTTTTCGAAAGATAATTCATTACTATATAATTATTCATTCCCTTGGAAATAAAGAGTTATATATTCCCTCACTCTAGATCATTAGTCTGATTTCACCAGCTTTTAAATCATGGGAGAGCTCATTATGTCTAGATATGACACAGATATTCACAAATCAACGACCAACTTTCAATTTATTTAGTTCACTCAGAAGAATTTCTTCACAATGCATTCTCTAAAGGGTCTAGACACAACAATCCCAGAATAATGGGCTCTGCAGTCCATGCTCTGTAATAATCCACCAATTCTTGTTTCTCATTTAAGCTTTTCCCATTTGCGAGGGACGTCTCAAAATATAAATCATATGAGACTCAGCTTGAAAAACTAGATCAATATTTCGTACGTGTTTTCTTCAATTACCGTGAAAAGATACAAATCGTTGCGCAAGTAGAATATAACTCAGTATTTTCTTTCTTTTTCAATAATATGGTGAGCAAACAGCTGGTATCCGAAAGGGATTGGATCATATATTTAAAATAATAAAAATTACTTCAGCTGACCCGACTATTAATCTGATTTCGCAAATACAATTCATATGAAAACACATTATTTCTTTGTATGTTATACAGTAGTCACCTGTACTTTAAGTTCTTCCGACTTGGAGAGAATTCTCAAATAAAATTCATTGGAATGTGAAGAATAACATTTACAAAGTAATCTGCCTGAATCCGCTGTAATGATTTTCATAATTTTTGCTTCATATGTATGCATATGGCCCCTAGAGCCGCCATCAATAATCGCCCTCTACCTAACAGATTCCATTTTTAAGAAGCAACACAAATTAACAATTAAGCAAAGAACCAACTTTGAACATTGGGCAGTTTTTCGTCAATTCAAGCACACAACTCCACAATCGTGATATTCTAAGTTTATAGTGCCAGTATAAATTAAAACAATATTCTCTTTGGCTCTGATCAGCTGCAATTCATCGTCGTTCATATGATTAAATTAATATTATTAATACGGGCGGTGAAAAGATACGAATGTACCTTGTGAACATATTCAAAATAATATGGATTATTATAAATAAATTATTAGAACGGATTTCTTCTGCAACAACCACTGGTCCAATTTTCCCAATTTTTCCTTCGTGTAAAATTTCATGACACTTTGGTGCATTATCGATGATCATCTACCCCGCATCACAACTCAATTTCAAGAGAAATCTCAAAAACGCTCATCTCGTTTTTCTAAGGAAGTTAACTCAACAGTTTTCTATGATCCCTACTCCCATACCACTTAAGTCAGATTTCATTTCCTGTTAAAACTCCTGAACCCAAGATATCTCATAACCTGCAGTTTTCGCATAAGATCTCAAAAACCAAAATGTATTAAGTTTTTTTTTTTACCCTTTAAGAAAAACCAATAAATACTTCTTGTTCGAAAATTTTATTGAATTCCCCTTTTTAATTGAAAGGAAAAGCTTTTAATTCCTACAAACATCATCAACAGTCTCTTACTCACTTCAAGGTTCCATTTTAAATTATTATCGTATAAGAAAAATTAACAATGTCCCATCAGCAGCAATTGTACCGAATCCAAGACTTAATTTCGCCATTTTACAAGCAAACGTCTCTATTTATTACGCTCCATGTTTATTTAAAATTGAACAATCTTTGATTGTAATAATATGTAGTGTATCAAAGTTGGTTCAAAGGATTAAATTTTATTATTAGGATGTTGAGTAACAGCTTGTTATCGAAGGGGAATTCATTCATTTCAAACGATGTTTTAAGAACCTTTCAGATGGGTGTTCCTTTATTATATTAAATAGTAATTATCTTGGAAAACAGGCATATAATAATGCATCTAGAAGTTTAATTAAGAATTCCGAAGTTTTATTGCTGATGATTGATTCGTTTTCAGTAGGCCCTAAACGAATTTTGGACAGAATTTATATTTTTGTTATGCGCTTTTTGATGTAAAGGTTTAGCGCAAGTTTTGAAAAACGCAGTCTTTCACTTTTCTGAACCCCCCAAAATTAAAGCTTATAACTCTATATGTATTTGTTAAAAAGAATAACCATTTAGGGGATTTATGTATTAATAGTCTTCATTTTTTTTTATTTTAATATATGTAGTTCAGAGAAAATATAGCAATCGTTAAAAACTTTGACCTTGAGATTTTGAAAAATCGCCACGTTTCAGACCTCCCTGAGTTTGAAAAACAAATTTTTTGGAAAATGTCCCTCTGTCTGACTGTGACAAAAACTCTTCATAAACGCTTTGAGCTAGACGATTGAAAATTTATTTACGGTCATTACACCAAATTTGCAGATTTATATGAAACTTTGAATAAACTTGTTCACAGGAAGTTTTTTGTCCGGCTGTTCAATTATAAGTTAAAACGATGACTACAATTCAAAGAGAGCTAGATCATTAGAATTCGATTCATAAATTTAACATCTATTGAGTACAGATCTGCCTAATTTGGAGACGAATTCAAGAAGAGGTGGACCGTCTGCCGGTCAGTACTTTCTGAAACATGTAAACGCAATATATATCAAATTTAAAAGATGATTCTCTGACTACAACTATGATTCTTTGTCTAATTTTAATTCAGTCGGTTAGGAAAAATTTGCATGAGGCACGAAATCGATTTTCGAATACTATTAACCGCTTGGCTGGGAATAATCGCCGAAACCTCTCCAGGGATGGCAAGATAAAATCAGTAAAAATTCAAAATTCTAGCCATAAAATATTTCGTAACTACTATACACCAATGACATGCAAGGAGCTCTCTGTGATAACACATTTATTAGAGAGTATGCAGAAGGTTTTAGGGAGACTAACCATATTTCAATAAACCAGCGGGAGTGATTCTCTCGGCCACTCTTGGCAAATCACTGAACTCAGAATTTCATCTCAGAAAATATAATTATGCTTATACCAGAATCCGGAATAAGATTCGTGATGTTGTTCACTGAAAGTCAATAAATATCAGAATGCTAAAATTCGTCTAAAAAATTACAACCTTGCGCTGCGAGATCTGCAACTCTCTTAGATTAAGAAGAATCAAAGAATGTCAAAGATTTACAATCGGTTGTATCGCATGTATTTTATATTCTTCAAAGTAGTTTCGCCTCTTCCACTCTAAGCCGATCAGATTTTTTCACTTAAAACTGCTCGTCATTTCTGGAGCCAATTATTATAAGCTATTGAAAACAATAAAGAAATTCATCAACATTTATAAAAAATGTTCACATTATTATAAATTATTTTCTGTTGTAAAATAACAAAATTTCCTTCATTTCTATCAGTAGGATTTTCATTATTTTATAATCTTTAGCATTTCTAAAGAGAGAGAGGAGTAGTCAAAATTCTTCTGGCCTTGTGATAAAAATGCAAAATCCTTAAACCCAACACCAATTCATTCGTTGAATCGGAACTTCGAAACCTTTAAAATTATATCTTTCATTCATTTACAACTCAGTATAAAAATTATGGGAATCCACAAACTTTTTCAACTATTGTATGAACTTCTAGCTATCCGATGTTATTTCCAAAATAAAGAGTGTCATCTAATTATATAGAAAAACCCAGCATCAGATTGAGAAGTTAAGCAAGATTTTTAAGTTCAGAAAATGTAATTCATTCGAATTTTATTACAGCGATGAGTTAAAAGTACAAAAACGCAAGATGAGTTAACTTTCTTGGAAAGAATAATTTCTCGTGCACCACAGTCGCTCTGAATAAATTGAAACATTTTTTTAAAAAATTGCCCTGTGTATTTTTTAATATTTTTAATAGCAGAATTTAACGATTTTTGAGAGGATAATCGGGAAAATAAATTTCTGTGTGGCATAAAGAGATTTTTATTTCACTCCTTGCCGATCGGAACAGATACAGCAATATTTCAGCAAAATATAAGCTATTTTTGATAGATTTGCAGTAATGAACATGAATCCAGGAACTGATGCCGCGGAGTCAGTTCTTGGACGCATGTCAGAGAAGAATGTTAGAAATCCTTGTCTATTCTAATCAGTTCCATCCTTGGAACAAATGCTTAATGAAACAAGTCGTAGTTTTTAGTAAACATTTTTTATTCCTTTCAGTAAAAGTTTACTTCCAGATAACTGCTAGAAATGATGGCTGAATCTGTCACCCATTGCTGACCATGTATCCAATGCTGATGGGGGATTCTGGATAAACAATCGACCTTCTTGAATTCTTTTGTATATATATTATTAATCATTTTTCTTTTTCCTTGCCTTTGATTTCACGAGAGAGTTAGAGATCAGGATCTACCCCAGCTACAGATGAATCTACAGCGAAGCAATAATGAGCAACTGTACCTTTGAAGCAGAAGAGCGTGTCTACTGATTTCTTAGAAAGAAATGTGGTACATCCATTCTTTGGAGCAGTTTGGAGAGAGGGGGAGAAGGACTCGCTCATCGTTCTCGTCATCGTGGCAACGTCGAAAATGACAAGGACTCACCCAAAATAGCCTTCGAATTTCTTTAAAAAGGAACTTCAATATCACTAACAAATGGATTCGATTCAACTCCTTTTCTGGGTAACAATAAAAAAAATGTCACACTTGAACATCTTTAAATGTATTCTGAGCCAGAACAATTGATGAATGCATGCTGCATCTTTTGATTCAAACTATTATCGGCTGTATGCACCAAGACTGGGCAATATTTGTACATTATTTGATTACTTACTGTATTCCCTTTTTAAAATTTTTGTAATCCGATTTGGAAAGTTGGGAAATATGTCTGATGTAATTTAAATGTATATATATCTATTCTCCCACAAAAGAAAATGGAGAAAGTGATCGTGTGGGCACGTATTCTCTCGCATCCAGACACTTTTACTTTATGAGCTGAATGCGAATGATACGTTGTCTGTAGGTGTGTGCAATGTGTGTGTTATTTTCCCTTTAAGCTAAACAGTTCGACAACAATGAAAAATAGAATGCAATATATCCTTAATCGCTATTTATAGGCAAAATATTCAAAGCTGAACCGTACATAACTGAAAAGCTTAAATTTTAAAGAACTGTATTTCAAAATAACAGCAGTATAATTAATATTAAAATATATAATTAGAATAAGTATTTAAATTTTAAATCAAAATAACTTTGATTTAGTAAGATTAATTCTATTTTGAGCATGAAGAAAAATTGTTTGCTCTCTATCAACTTAATAACTTTATATTATGGTAGAATATGTTTGAAATTAAGGCAATTTGTTTCACTTGCTTCATTAACGAAATATGTATTTAGATTCGGTCCTTGATAAGCTGTTTATTTAATTTGTACGCAGTGAATATTCACATATTTCGATTTGGTTGTCTGCTGTAGTATAGAAATCAAATGCTTGTCCCTTGTTGAGAGGCTGTAATTTTCGTGTAGAGTCAAATTAGGATGTAATACAATTAATGTAGCATCAATAATAACTTAAGCCAATTAAAAAGTAATGAAGCTTGCGCCATCATCTTTCGAATTCAGATTAGCTGCATGCGCCTGATGCATGGTTGGGCCTTTTAATCTTATTAGTATCAGTAATGATATACTTATTCCGTATATAAGAAGAAATATTAGTTAAATCTTATTATGTTTTTGTTTCATAAATTTATCATTGGAAGTAGTAGAATAAGGTAGTAAATGTATTCAGTGTGGAAATATTTATTGATACAAAGCCTCATTAGTTATTTCGAATACTTGAGTATGATATTATTTCCGATTCATTGCCAGCCTCATCCTCTTCTTGTACTCGGAAAACCAGTCGAGTTTTGGAATTTTTGTAAATTTTATCGATTGCTCAGTATCCATTAGTAGTCACTTCTACGATCATCCGCAAATCCCCCCCCCCAAAATAAAACAACAAATCAAAATAATATGGTTCAAGTTAAAGTGGAATCGCCCTTGAAGTGACGTAGATAATTCATAGTGATATACGTAAAAGCCGCCAAGAACGGTTAAAAAGTATCTATAAAATTTTTGATTTTAAAACTGCGTTGTTAAAGGGAATTTGGGCCATCAGCCCAAGGTTCAAACCATTTAAATTGATGAAGGCCCCTGAACCATTTCTTGCGTTGCTGCCATTATTCTTTTTTCGAAAGTACTTTAATTTTCACGTTCCCAGAGGTCAACCGTGCCGAAACAATCTATAGGATGTCCCAATACTTATTAATTATAGTTTATTCGCTTTCCTTATGCTGAAGGTAAATGATTAGATCCGTAGTACAACCATCTCTTTTTGATCCGGTTATGTTTCTTTTACAACAGCTCAATTTCGCCCAAACTCTCTATTTTTCCCATTTCGTTTATCCGCGATCGAACTATTTTATAGCAGTCTCCCTTTAAATGAGGCTTCAGTGCGATGTTTCGGAAATGTAAGAAGAATGAAGTTTCCAACTTTCACGTACTTATTTAAAATCCGTTTCCGTCTTGTGTCCATGGTTCGAAAATGCGAGATTTATTAGGGAATATCTAGCCCTCGTCTTGTATTGACTAAACATAACTATAATCCCTTTCAATGTTTTGTTAGATTTCCTTAATATTCCATGCTACAGGATGAAATACGGCTTTGTTTTTAACTAGATAATTCCTCACAAATAACATTTTCGTAGCCACGTAATGGCAAACTTCGCCAGGTGCAAAGGGGAATTTCCAATTATATAGCAGTGAGATCGTTCTGAAGCATTTTACAGTCTGATATAAGTCATCGAGGAACACTCGAATTTCATAACTTCCCCTTGGCAGTTTCAGTGCCACCTACAAGTAATGGAAATCGTTAGAAAGATGCGTGATGTTAGTTGTAAGTAGTCCATGACTAAAGTGAGGCATGTCACAGGGAACTATAACATTGCGACGTGTGTTTGTGGAGTTGTTTCTAAAAATTGCGGCAAAGAAACTAGAGGGTATCGCAGTTTTATCAATCAGCTAAATACGGGAAGTGGTTCTATGCACGTTTGAATTTTTATTCCTTACGGCACGGAATCTATAGTTTGCATAGGCATTCCTTCAATCGATATCCTCTGCTTTGAAGCTCGTCAAATTTTGAAATTTAATAGGAAGTGATGTATATACTTTGATTTTGAATAGTGCTACAGTTGATTGCTATCATAGCAATTTGATCAGCAGTACGTACATTTTTTTGCGTATTTTATGAGAATATGCGCCGCTATAATCACCCATTCCTTTGCAAACGTGTTCAGATATAGGCTCTATTTCAATTTTTGCGATATGTAGACATCGTAAATCGAATTAATCTATTTATGGCGTACCCGGCATTACTAATATTTGTGATCAAAATACTTGAAATATATATGGTATTTTGAAAGGCGATATGAATTCTTAGATTGCCCTTGGTATCCGATACTGCCAGGTGAAATGCATTTTTGTTTTTAATTAGATGCTTGATCTCAATTCACTCTTTGATAGCTAATTACTGTTAGGATCTGCCAGATAATTTCAAATGTTATATTGGTGACATTGATCAGAGGCATCTTCCAGTTTCAGGTTTTTATATCAAATTTTTAACTATATAGTGGCAATTTCAACGCCCTCTTCAAGAAGTATTGAAATTCGCAAGTTGAGCATTGTTGGTTGCAAATAGCCTATGGCGTAAGATATTTCTGCTCCTCAGACAACAACTTTTCTGTACCCGATAAAAAAAAATCTTTGTTCAATACAATTATAGAAACAATTGGACACAACAAAGGAGTGTCGTAGTTTGCCAATTAGCGAAAGAGGGTAAATTTTTCCATGTAGGTTAGAATATTTATTTCTTACAGCACGGAATCTCTAGCTCTGAATACGCATATCTCCAGTCGGGTATTTTTAGTATTAAAACCCGAAGTATTTTGAATTTTTGCTAGAGGTGATGTCTCTTCATTCATCACGAGCAGCGGTACGTTTTGGTTATTATTGTTTTCAAAATTCGATTGCGAAAATTAATTTTGACGTGTTTTAATTTCGTGCCGCACTAATAACTTCTTATGCCAATTAAATTCAGCATAAAAATTGAAATAGCTCGTGATTCTTTAGAACAGATGTAGACAGAGAGTTCATCGAATTAATATTTTTACGACATATCCTTCATTATGAATATTTGTAATCAAGATGCTGATAATGATGTGCGATATTGTGAAAGACGATATGGATTCCCCGTTGAATACCTAAATTTGTACTACTAACGGCATGCATTTTAGTTTCAAGTCTTTATATATTAATTACAGCAATTGTAAGCGTTAAAGTTCAGTTTCATATATTGAATCGCTTTATATCTTGTATTTCTGGTTCAGAACAATGAGTAAACCTTTCCGATAGATTGAGATTTCAATAATGAGTAAAAAATTCCATGCGACAGTTTATCATTGAAAGCTTGAGAGGGAAAAAATAATAGTGCTAGTTGCTTGTGTTTTTAAGAAGGATGCTCACATAGACCGAGCATTAATTTTAGCATATAATTTGAAAATTCTATAGATTTTTTAAATGAATTAACTCCATTTAATTGAATCACTTTTGCACAATGTGGTTAGCGTTGAATGATTTTAATGCATTTATCTTTGGATGTAGCAACGCAATTAGAATGTGTGATTCGAAGTAGCGTATTTTGTCGAAACTTTAATTTCTTTCAATTTTCCCCCTTATGATGATCGGAACAATCTTTAACAGCATATTAAATGGAAAGACTCCATTTCGAAACTCGCCGTATAAGTAAACAATCCTCAACTTATCTCGTGCAATTTCCCATACAGCTGAAATATGTATAGTTGACGGTGTAATTCAAGCAGTCCCGCTTATGTTTGATTTAATAAGCAAAATTGGAAACCATTTATCTGGAAGGATCATTTGAAATAAAACGCCAAGAGCTCTGTCGAATGGCTCTAAAAATTAGCTACCCCACATTCATGTTATTTAAGTTAAATCTTTATAAATGTATCATATTTGACTTCCACAAATAGGAAAACTGATATTAATCATAATTTTTATCAGAAAAGTTTTTTTTAACTATGAGAATTATCTTCCCCTCAAGCTACGGGTAATCAAAACAGTCGATAAATTAAACTTTTAATGCGATTTATAAGACATAGAAAAATATGAAAATTAAATATAAAGATAGCATGAGATTTTTTTTTTCCCTTTCTGTCCGTTAAAATTCAGAACTATTCTCTTGAGACACTGACTTCGGAGGAGGGTGGGGAGAATACACCTCGGCACTATTTGTACAAAATTTTACGCGCTTTTTCTAGTTTTGAAAGAAATGAATGCTCTATTAATTATATCCCAACGTTATTAGAAACTATCATTTTAAGCTTCGCACTATCATTGTTATTCGAAGACTGGAATAATTCTTACAATAATCGGTCGGTAATAGAAAAAGAAATTATCTTACTGATGCCTGAATTCATTTGAATTTAAAAGTATTTTCCCTTTTCTCGGTATAATTCTGCTACAAATATTACCCAATATGACAAAATTACACATAAAAAGTTGATGATAAAAATTTGGATTAGAAAAGGTTAAACGATTCATATCAATTCAACATAAATTACCAGCCATTTTGCTAAGATTTCATCCTTTTTCAAACACAAAAACTGTAACTGATTATTTTACTATCCTCTGGAAGACAGCGAACTCAGCTGTTTGCAGTTTCTTTTCATTGGTAAAACTATATCCGATCGCCCTTGTACAAAAATGCAGTTTTGGATAAGCGGAACAACTTGATTTCAAATCGCCATTTTTTCCGGAAATGATTTGTTTAAAATAGTCGAAATAAAATCTTCCCGCTTAGGCGATAGTGGCATAATTTTACTACAAGGAACACCTTCCAGTAACAATAACTAATGCACAGAACAGTCGGAGTTTGTTAATTCGATTACTTTGGGCAACCAACTCTTTCAACTTCGAATACTTCGATCGAACAAATCTAGTTTACAGAGCCAACCTATACTCATATAATTCGGATCTATCAAGTTCTTGATTTTCTGCATTGCAGTCAACATTCTACGGCGGTAATTTGATTTTTTTAAAAATGTCGACGATCATCAAATGGTTATTGACTTACCCTACTGAATTGTTAAGTTCACTTACGAAAAGGAAAAAAACAGGTCTTTGGGGAAAAAAACTATAGAATAAAGAATATAAAGCATGATAAATATAGGGACGACTGACTTAACGCATTATTTAACAACTCAAATTTTAGAACCGGTGAACTACCAGAAATCAATCTTTTTCTAAAAGTAATATTTTTTTTTTTTTTTTTTTTTTGTAAAAATATTTTTTTCGAAATACCGTCGTATAATTTCAGAAAAAAGTGAACAAGCAGAACTGTTTTCATCTTCATAATTCACTCTCTTGAATCGCTATTAGGAATTCTTCTCGTAGCTGGGGGAGCGGGGCGTTATTATCTATTCTATCCATGTTTATCCGAGAGGATTGCAAACACGCACAGAGCTTTATCCCGATTGTTGTATCAGCTTCCGTATATTTCTTGATTCTAAAATTGAGGATTCAAACCAGTTCTTTTGGATAAAAGAAGCAATTTCAAGACAATAGTTTATCTGTTTCTAATAAAATATCAGTGGCGAGAGAATATCAGGTACGAGGATACCGCGAAAAGAATTTTATTGAAAAAAAATTATATTAGTTTTATATATATATATATATAACAAGTATTTCGTGGTTTTGACCATACAAAAGTTAGAAAATTATGCAATTTTTAAAGAAATACATTTTGAAAGGAAGAATAACACTGAATAAAACAACCAAGTCCATTTTCATGAGATTTCAATTCCACCGCCTTATTTCATACTTGGACGGAATTCCTATGTCTACCGATTCATGTTGAATATTCAAGATTAATATCAGTAAATTTGCACGGCTCCAAGACAACATTCCAATTCAGAAGCACTAAAACCTCTTATTTCTTAGCGCATTTCCAACTAATATCGCATAGTTAGGAATGTAACTTACAAACAGAATTATTAAATTTGACACATATGAGATTATGATAACAGTTTCGAATATTACAATTTAAAGCTAATTTAAAAACATTTCGCGTTATTGTAGATGTAAAAAATATCCTTAAAATGGCTAGTTTTAAAACAGTTACTGAGAATTTTTTAACACATAAATCAGAAAATCGATCCGACATAACAAATAGAACTTAATTACTTTACATTATTAATTTGCTTGTTTATTGTTAAGGGTAAAGCTTTCTATTTAAATCTCAAATCGAAAAAAAGGTAGGAACAATTACGCGACCATAGAAAAATTACCTTTCCTTTTCTTAATAAAAGTTGTATGTTATAATCTACGTAAAAACAATATTTCTGATACATTAAACCAGGCTTTAAATACTGATATATAATCAAGTAATCGAATTTAAAAAGGCCCATACAATTAACTCTACGAAAAACATCCTGGATTGAAAGCTGTTGCAGTATAGATTCCGTGAGACGTCTTGTAGGAGAATTTCAAGATTCTTAAAATGCTTAACGCATTAGAATGTCCTTAGTTCAACATTCAAAATAGGTTGAAGAAATGAATATGAAGAAATCATTATTCGAAACTTAATATATTTGAATCTTTTTGAATGTAATAAACCTAACCAAACTTAATTTCTCTATGCCATTAATAATTCGCAATTATTTCTGTCATTTCATGTATAGCTAAGATTGAGGAGAAAGTGACTGGCTATTCAGAATGCGAAAGTATTACTTTGGGCAAGTGTAGGTGTATGATAGCCGGAGTGCCGTTTTGTGAGAAAAAATCCTACATTAGCGCTATAAGGTAGAGTTCAGATTCGAGATTCTACTTCGTGATATTTACAATCTCTTTCATACCGGTTACTTTACAGATCAAGATCAGGATTTTAGCAAGAAAACACCCGAATTCTAAATAATTACATTATTTCCACTTCTATAGATGTTTAAAATCAAAATTATGCCTATTTCAAGCAAGAACAATTTAAAAATTAATACATATTTTCATTACAATAAAAAACCTGATATACACATTAATTAAAATTATTTTTTTAATCCAGTCATAAAGATTATAGAGAAGTATTAAGATATGTGTTTCAAGATTGGAAGTAAAGTATGACAAACCTGTCTTCGCAATGAGGAAAGGGCCTGAGGAATTATTTTATTTCTTGATGGTAATAAATAAATTTATTATAGAGGTCTGGTTCAACCCTTATATTTCAAGTTTGTAGATTTTTGATAACCTTAAATGAAGCAACAAGGAAAAAGCGATTCGATTAGAATTAAATTTACGGTTGTGATAACCGAAGATTGTATCTTCCTGTGAAGAAATTTCTCCCTTGAATGCCGTTTCTCCTTCCTCAAAAAACACCAAATCCGACAGATATGGTGAAATTTTAGGAAAATAAAATTGTACAAGAAATTGTACAAAATTGCATTTAAAAAACTCTGAAGCATTCATTAAATCAGAACATTAACTAAAATCTGATACAACAACTACCGTTCCTTTCATACTACGATGAACAATTCGAAAACATTTAAATAAAATTAATTCAATAGAACAGTTATGAAAGAAACACACATTAAATTATGATGGAACTTTATTTTATCATGAAATACAAACAATATTATTAATTCTATACAATCTTTTAGAATGACGATTCGTTTTTCTATACAATATATTCAAAATTCCAACAAATGAATAGTTTTTATCAAGAAATACTATTTTTATCAACACTGAGAACAATAACAACATTAATTTATAATAATGAAATGCTAATTCATTTCGATGTAGGAGTCGTAATTTAGCTTTAAAGGAAAGTGTTTTAATATATCCTGTGACTAAAAAAATCCTTTTTTAATATTACCAAAGAGGAGGTATTCATTTCGGATAAAACTTTGGTTTTTAAACATTTAAAAAGACTAAAACACGTGTGAATCTTTCTAAACATCTATGCCTATTACTAAATTTATACATCTAATCCTAAAATTATATTAGAGCCATATCTATTTTAATCTAACCTATTTTTCTAATCTAATCTAATCCTACAACAATTAATTATGAATGCATTTAGAAAGATACACACGAGTTGTGTCATTGTAATTGATTTTAATTTCATTGATTGAGCTTAACGTTTTTAACATCCAATCAAAACATCTTCACCCTGCATCTTAGCTCATGGAGAACCAGGAAAGTTTAGATAATGGCATCACTATTGTACAGAAACTTCCGTCTCCGTCTTTCTTCCGGTTTTCTCGTCAGATCTGAAAAATAGCTTTCAGAAAGAATGATTTTCACCAGATTCACAAAGTACTAATTTATTCTTCCGTTTAGGGATTAAATTAAAAATCACATTTTAAATTATAAATGTCAAACTGATTTCTTCTTGATATAGAAAATTAAATCCTTCAAGCAATAATTTAAAATTAACAAATATCACTAAAGCTTCAAATAAAACTAAACTGAATATTTTGCTTCTGAGTGACGTTTCATTAACAACTGTGCCGCATGAGTTATGAAAAAGAACTTGAACACTAAGCAATGTTTGTCTCCACACCAAACTAAAAATATCTCTACATTCGCTAAATAAATATCTTCCAATTTTTACAATGGCTCTTAATAATTAAACAGATTCCATGAATGTTACTCCAGTATAAAAGATTTCACTTAAAAAAGAAATTAAATTTATTCGAAAAATATGAGCATTCTTTCATTTAACCTAAAGAAAAGCAGACACGCTCCTTCTTGAGCCTTAAATAAAGACAGGCTCCTTCTTGAGCCATAAATAAAGACAGGCTCCTTCTTGAGCCTTAAATAAAGACAGGCTCCTTCTTGAGCCATAAATAAAGACAGGCTCCTTCTTGAGCCATAAATAAAGACAGGCTCCTTCTTGAGCCTTAAATAAAGACAGGCTCCTTCTTGAGCCTTAAATAAAGACAGGCTCTTTCTTGAGCCATAAATAAAGACAGGCTCCTTCTTGAGCCTTAAATAAAGACAGGCTCCTTCTTGAGCCTTAAATAAAGACAGGCTCCTTCTTGAGCCATAAATAAAGACAGGCTCCTTCTTAAGCCATAAATAAAGACAGGCTTCTTCTTGAGCCTTAAATAAAGACAGGCTCCTTCTTGAGCCTTAAATAAAGACAGGCTCCTTCTTGAGCCATAAATAAAGACAGGCTCCTTCTTGAGCCTTAAATAAAGACAGGCTCCTTCTTGAGCCATAAATAAAGACAGGCTCCTTCTTGAGCCTTAAATAAAGACAGGCTCCTTCTTGACCCTTAAATAAAGACAGGCTCCTTCTTGAGCCTTAAATAAAGACAGCCTCCTTCTTGAGCCTTAAATAAAGACAGGCTCGTCTTGAGCTGAGAAAGCAAAACAGGCTCCGCTTGAGCTGAGAAAGCAAAACAGGCTCCGCTTGAGCTCAGAAAGCAAAACAGGCTCCGCTTGAGATCAAAAAAGAAATAGACTCCAATGTTAAAAAAACAGCCGCCAGTTGATTTAAAAGTTAAAAACAGCCACCACTTTATATGAAAGTTTAAAAATAGCCACCTCTTTATATGAAAGTTTAAAAACAGCCACCTCTTTATATGAAAGTTTAAAAACAGCCACCTCTTTATATGAAAGTTTAAAAACAGCCACCTCTTTATATGAGAGTTTAAAAATCAATCTTAATTAAAAATTTAAATTTGGAATTCATTTTTCCTACATTTTTATCATCCATTTAGACATAATCGAAAAGCAACTCGGTTTGAGTTGTCAATGAAAGTGAAATCGTTCTTCAGTTTACTCTTCAATGAAAGTAGGTTGTTTGATTTTAATCCGCACTATGCAATAATGCTTTCAATTAAAAGTTTCGATTCCCTTTTTAACGAGATGTTGCTTTGTCTTTAATAATTCGACATCCAACAATTTATTCACGCATGATATTGTTAAAACGTTAAATTCCTATGAAACGTATCAGTCGGTACGTACTTCAGGAATCTTAATTGGAAATAGTTCGTTGAAAGAATTCATTTAAAAGGTGTCGATAAATGCTCATTAAATACATGTATTGGATCCCAAAATTGAACTGTTAATCGATGAGTCAGTTTAAATATTGCACTGGTAGATCTCCAAATCGGAAGAAAAATATTCTGAGGCATTTCAGTTATTCTACAAAAGATTGTCACCTGCCTTTGCAACAGACCACAAAGCTTGTTTATTCTCAAGTATAGGTATCTGAAGTTCGGAAAGCTGTTGAAGGGTGATATTTTGAGCTGCAAGGGCCATTCAAAATAATATATTTAGGTTTAAATTCGATGTTTAATAAGCAATTCACAATTGCATTAATGGTAGTTTTTTTTACCTCCAAGATGAATAGAAGCTTCATGCTCGAGATGTTTTTAAATTATTTTATTAATGACTTGTAAGCAGTTTCACTTAAGCAATGTCTGAGATTTTTTTTAAATGATTCAGAGGCAAGCTCTTCTTTAATCTTTTTAAGGAACCAGTTTTACAAATTAACTTCTTGACAATTAATATAGACACTCAAAAGTTTCTATACGCAATTGTATTTAATTAAAGCATTTCAAAAAATGCAAAATAATGCCAGAGATTTCATTCATTAATTTTAAATAATTATCTTCGTAACAGGTCTCGAGAATTTCATTACGTTTAATAAATAATTCTATTTATAATTTTCTACAATAAACATTATTTCTCAATGCGATGGAAAGGCTATCTGCATTTCTGAGCGTTTCAAACGACGACCGCAGAGAGTGGAATTTGTAGAAAGCTCAACGATTTATATTCGTCTTTCTTTTAGCATCTCTGAAATATCTCCAACTATATCATGCATCGCACTTTTTGAAGTTTCTTTTCAAATTTATTATGCCTTCGTGGAAACAAAACGATTTAAAAATCGTAATTTATGATATAACAAACATAAGCGCTTTTCGCCTCATCAGTAGCCATGCAGCAACAAATACGCAACGTTACTAGGTAATTGTGACAGATATTTTTTCTACTCATAAAATATTAGTTTAGACATCTTGTATTTTCAGGAACTTTCAGTTGCAAGAATCAATGAGCATGCACAATGCATGGTTCAGCTTTCAAAAACGAAAACCTTTCGGATGAATCCTTCTTCTAGAAAGGATGTTCGAGCATGGAAATCATCTATGACAGTATTCTCCTATAAAGAATAATAATTTTACGCTGAAATGTTGTGAACAATCATGAAAAGATTTATCTGCTCCAAACGGTTGTAGAATTGTGATCATTTTTTTCATTTTATAAGTTGGAGGACTTCAGCAAATATGAATGGTCTTCACGAAGAAAAAGTCCCTTAAAGGAAATGACCCAGGTTCTATCGTGAATAGAAGTTTTCAGTTCCTTTTATAAATCAGTTGAAGCATCTGACCCCTTCATTTCGTCTATAATGCCAACACACTTATGCATAGTTGTGATTCATATTATATTCCTGGATGTTTAATTGAAGTCTTTATCTTATTAATAATACTTTATGTAAAAAGCAAGCAATTTATATTGTAATTTGAATGGGTAAGGACTTTATAATCCATGGAAATAAAAGTTAAAATTATAGAAAGATTGCCGTGTTTCAAAAGCATGAATTCTCAAAATTGAGCATCTTGCTAAGTTCATTTAATGAAAGTAACTACAACAGATGAATGATTAATAGATAATATTAAGAGAGACTGTTCTTTAGTCAGCCTCAAATTTGATGTTTTAAATTATATTCTGAAGTCTGAAACTGCCTACAGAATTATCCGCAGCATAAAATTATGAGATAGGATTTAAGTTGACACGTTCTTTTATACACAATGATAGATGTACAATGGATTTAAAACAAATGCGAAACATGATTTGAGGCATGAGAATCGATTTGTCTCGGATGAACTGAACTCGGAGTACTGAGATAAATGAAGAGGTTAAGATGAAAATTCATATCGACTATTATCATTGAATTATAAATAAATACTACATTTACTAAGCCTGTAAATATCTGTAGTTGATAAACTATAATGCTTTTCTTTATTAATTGCATTGTAAAAATTTATATTTTAAAAACGCATTTACACTGGAATACGAGAGCTTTCTGCAATTCGGTCAAAGAAATATTTAATAGTAAAGATTTGATAGTATTTTTGACATAACAATATCTTCAAGACTATCGCATTTAAAATTTGTACAAATGATAACTGGAGGAGGTTCTCCATACAGAATTTTTACACATATTCAATTCAAAACCTTAGTGACTAGGTACAATCTTCACACAATACAACTAGGTACAATTCACACGAAACAGCATAGAATGTAGAGTTTCGTATGTCCATTGACCAGGAGAACCGAAAATTCCGATATCAACAATGAATAATTCTGACGGTTTCACAATTCTTTCGATTCGATTAACATTCCAAGAAGAGTATTTCCTCCTTTGAAAATATGATACGAGTCATTCATATACAATACAAAATAAGTTGCTAGAAGGAGAATATTTTACTGACTAAAAGTAAAGGACGCTTTAACCCTACACTGCTTAGTAATTGTTACTTCTATCTTTACCATCTCTGCAATGTTAAATTAATCAAAAGTAGATAATTAGTTATTGAAGAATAATAACGTTTCTCATTGGAAAAGAAAATTTGCAGTAAAGAGGTTTAAATTAAAAGTTAATATTTTAAACATTTTATTAAATATTCAAGTTTAAATAATATTTGAAAATTTTATTTTTATTATATGCACTTTTATATTTTTAAATAATTTTTCTAAAAACATAAAAGGCAGTGTAGGATTATGGAAACTCAAGTTGCTTCAAATATCACTGCTTATTATTCACTTCCTTAAGATTAGGATTACTTAGGATTCACGTTTATAGTGCATTGAGCATATTAAATTGTACTAATAATATTTGCCATGTTTCAAGTATTTCTGCATTAAAGAATAATTCAAACAGTTGAGCAAGTATAATATTTTCAACAAAAGTTAATGAATATTCTTATCAAATTCTGCCAGATGGCTCTTAATACTCTGTCAAAGATTAAATTAGAAGAAAAATATTTCACACAAAAGCATCCTGTTTTTTCATCCAATATAACAAATATATTTCACTGTAAATAACAGAATAAGTGAAAAAGGAATGGCAAGTATTCTGATAGAAGGGAGTTAAATATATTGAATTTCCCACATTTTTCCATGATTCACAAAAACAACAAACGCAAAGAAAAATATTTTTACATATATAAAGATACAAAACATAAATATAATATAAAGCAATATTTTTCATTTTTTTTCCTTTACTTTTTTATTTTTATTTTTTATTGTTTTTTTTTAATTATTATTTTTTTTCTCCTTAATTTTTTTTCTTCATTTTTTTATTTTTTCTTTCATTTTTTTCTTCTTTTTCATTTTTTTTTCTTTTTTCATTTTTTTCTTCTTTTTCATTTTTTTTTCTTTTTTCATTTTTTTTTAATTTTCTCTCTCTTTTTTCTTTTTTTATTTTTTTTATTTATTAATTTTTTATATTTTTTCTGCATTTTAGATTTTTTTTTCATTTTTTTTCTTCATGTATATATATAATATAATATTCGAGATTAAGCATTCATATATCTTAATTATGCACTTAAATACACTGGTGCGCTAAGATTTAAAAACGATGTATGGACCATTAAAATAATTTTTTCCCTTAAAAACTCTTATTCTTCCGAGATTTAGTGAAACACGTCTCAAAATCAGACATGTTATTTTAATGCACTACAGCCATGGTCACAAAAAAAAAAAAAAAAAAAAAAAAAAAAAAACACTGCTTAAAAGTAACGTCTTTTTTTTATGAAATTCTTTTAAAGATTACGCGATTCCCGACAAAATGCAGAATCCTTCAATCAAAAGAGATTTTTTTTTCATGATTATATTTTCTAATTTATAATAAATTGTGGAGCTATTTGCTAATATGAGATTAGACTGACTCCATTGTCTTTCGCAAACATTCTTTGACCAATTTCGCATTGTACGATTTTCTATGAATACGAATTGCTTTGTCCATTCATAGCATGCAATTTTTGTTCATTATACAAATTATCTCAGTTTTCACGTTTCCAATATATCGGCAAAAGTCAACAGGAGTTCAGAAATATGTAATAAATTTGTTTTTCTTCTATATTATTTCAGAATGAAGAACATTTCATTAAAGCTTTCAGGGTTTTTTTTTTCCTTCAAAAGTCTGCCACTTTGCAAAGTTTTCACGTCTTTGATGCAAAGTTGCACTTCCCACTTTTCGTTTTTTTTTTCCATTACCAAATGCGTACTTTATTTGAATGAGTAATTTTTCTTCTGATAAAGGACATGCAGATTTGTTATTTTCACTCCCATAATTCAGTTTCGATAGTTGAGGAGGAAAGAGCACGAACTGGTAGGCACATTTCCAATCCCGTGCTCGGCCAATAGTCTTTTTTTTATTGGAATGATAATGATCACAACTGATAAAGGACATGAAGATTTGTTATTTCTTCATGCCTATAATAATTTCGATATTTGAAGAGGGGACGGGGACACAAAACATTGAGATGAACAATCGTTCAATATTTGTTGGTCCATTCTCTGAAGCAAGAATGCGCAACCAAACTCTTTTGTTAACAAGTCCTTGGAGTTTCATTCAAGACTTCATAGCAGGGTTATTTTTTTTATTTATTTTTTTTGTGTGGGTGAATTTTATATTTGAAGATTTACTATAACGACAAGAATCAATTCAGAAAAATGTTAAATCTTTTTTTCTAGGTTCGTTGGCAGAAGGCATTTGCAGAGAGGTCCACTTTGAGTCAAATTATTTTCTTGGAAATGCTTTGTTTTCATTTCTGTTCTATGTAACATTCAATATTAAGGTGTTTTTTTTTTCTGAAAGATTGATTTGTTCTAGTTATTTCGACATGCTTGGCAACAGAACACTGCATCTGCATTTCTCTCAGTTATAGCTACATGTAAGTTATGTACTTTGATTAGTAGAGCAATATTAATCCTTCACGCCTTCCACTTAACTTTAAGATAAATTACCCCATTACGTTCTCAATTTTGCGCACCAGTGTATTTTATACAACATATAAATCATCACTTTCTTTATGATTCAACAAAAACAATAAAATTGATTTACATTTCAGGACAAAATTGTTACTGTAACTAAATATGTTTATATCCAAGATTTTATAGTAAATGAATTCTTTGATCAAATAATTTGAGACTCCAAATTATGTTTTTCCCAATATTTAAAATTTATCAGATAAAAATAAAATTATTGTCATTTCAAATTATTTCACACGTTGTTGTTTCTTTCAGTAGTTTACTTTCATTTCGAGAAAGCGTTCCAAATATAAATCGATTTTAACAATTAAATTTATAATTAAAGTTAATTTATAAGTAAGTTAAATGTATAAGTCCAAGGCGAATTGATCATTCTGCCGCTGGACGTCCTCTTTAGATAAAACAGATAAATTAGGATTTAAATTTTAACTGAGGTTTATTAAGGTTTTCAAAAAAGTTTTATGTTTCATTCGACAAATAATTTGGAAGTCTCAAATTTCATTTTGATTTTCCTTCTGAATAGAATACTTGTCATCCTTTAAACCCCTTGCCACTCCAACTTCAAGTGCTCCAATGCAAATTTAAAAAGATCCAAGTTGAAAAAAAGAGAAATTAGCTTTTTCTTTGCAATTTTCATATTGCATGCATGGACAGAAACCGAAATTTTCAAAAACGATTTCTAAATCTTATTTAAGAATCAAAAAAAAAATTTTAAATTTGGCATTTTTTTTTTTTTTTTTTTTTGTAAATTTGAATTTAAGACAAACTGCAAAATTGGTATCCCTCAATGTGACAAGAAATTCGTTGGCAAGGGGTTAAAAAACACATATATAAAATGTACAGCAGAATTTCATTAAGCATTGGCGCCCTCGAGGAACAGAAAATTCATATAGAGGATTCATTTTCCTGTTTCCAAAGAAACACTTCACAAATTGTACTTTTGACCTTATATATTCCAGTGTAAATGCAATAAATATTTAAATAATTTCACAAAATATGAGTTCACAAACTTTAAACATTTAAAAGAAAATTTAATATGTTAAAATTAGTTTTAATCTCAAATCTATGAAATCATTCGTTCTAAAAATTCAAAATTCATTTTCATTATGATATTAGTTAGAAAATTTGAACCAGTTCAAAGAATTGCATAATCTAAATTGTAAAGAAAAATAATTTCCGACAAAAATTCCTGCCATGGAAAGTAAAATTCGTTAAAATTTTAGAATTTTCAACTTTTATCTTCAATACCTCCTACTGTTCTGTTATGATTCTCAGATTCTAGTGACAGCCGCATAATGTCTGCTTAAACACTAGGTTTAAATATTCACAAGAATTTTTTAAGTGTTAATTATGCTTATTCGAAAATTGACGAGTAAGAAACATTTCATTAACTTCAAAATACCTTCCTTAGAAATGCTCACATGCCTTTTAGAGATTTCATAAAATGAATATGAATGAAAACAATGCGATAGTATACACATCAGTAAACTTTTTAAAGATTATAAATTATGTCTCTTTGAAGAAGTATATTCTGGGAATGATTTATTAATCACGAACAGATTAGAGGTGCTGCTTTTCTAATTAAATAATTTGAAACTTTATTCTTATTCGAAGTAGTTAAGAACTTTAACAAACGAACAAGTAACCGCAGACGTAAGCTTTTAATTACATTTTTAATTAGAGACCCTTTATTAAACCTTTGAATTCAAAAGGATTTTTTTTCTTAAACGAGATATAAATGACGAAGGTCACTATTTGCTGTATCTTGTGCACTTTCATGGACACATGCCTTACTGTTAAGAAATTAAACTTGTTTAAGATTTTCCGAGTAATTTCTTTCATTATAATGATGAAATGAAATTAATGGTCAAATAAGCATTATTTTGCTTTGGGACATTGAATAGAATGTATTACCATGTGGAGTGAATCGGAGGAAATTTAACATGCCAATTAATGAATTTTAAGAAAAGTCCATATTCCTATTATATGTTGGGGGAAAAAATCAAAATACAAGTGGGGGAAAATTGAATATGATATTCATTATATTTTAAATAGCAAAAACAGTAAGTTGTAATGTGATACTTTGAAATTGCCAACTTTTCATATGCCCCAATTTCTCTCAATTGCTCTTAAATTCTTCAAGAGTTTAGGAAAAATCAGTTGCAGATTTGACATTTTTTTGATAATTGCTTGTTTTGCTTTTAATAAAAAATAAATAGCTAAATGTTTTGTCAAGAGAAATCCAGTATTTAAAAATTTTTCATTATTAATATCTTAATTTTGCGAATTAGAAAATATTGTATTAAAGGCTTCTAAACAAGTTGAATCAATAAATATAGATTTTTTTGCAAAAGATTCTATATCAATAAACGAAAATAATGTATGGTATTTCTTTATTTACTGAATGATTTGTAAGAATGGAAAGGTTCTTGTTTGATATCAAAATTGCATAGAAACTTTCTAAAAAATTAATACTTTTAAGATGTTAAAGAAACCAGGAAATGCTTTCATCCCAATGTTAGCTGTTTGAGACAAGGGGATCGCTTGCAACTCTTTGCCTGGCTCCTTGACAAAAAATGTCAATATATACTCTTCCTCTTGCAGAACGTTTCCAACTAGAATCTTACAAAGCGTCTCAACTTGTAGATCACTCAATATCTTGCCGTTCAAGAGCATAACGGAGCAAAATCCAAGGAATTGTTTGCTTTTCTAAACCACCTTCAATTTATAACAAATCGAAAGTTGCTGCGATGGCTACATTGGAATTAGCATACACCCTTCTACTACGTTTACCATATGTGAAGAAGCAATTTTAGGGATCCATACATGTAAAACGAGCAGTCTAATTGATTTCGAGGAAATCGTTCATTTAAAAAAAATTGAAGCATAAAATAACTTACCCCCGCCACCAGAGCCTTCTCCTATAGAAGAATAAAGGACAATCCGATTCACAGAGTAATTTCCCACCGCATAAACCACCCTACTCTGTGTCCCCCACCCAACACGCGCGCGAGAGCCCTCCGCTAGTCCTCCGAGACAGAATTAATAAAAATTTTGAATTAAATTACTATCAAATAATTTTGAAACAAAAAAAAAGGCCAAATGAAAAGAATTTTGAACAAACAAAAAAATAGCCAAATCAAGTTAAATTGAACAAAGATATTTAAAAAGATTTTTTGATTAAAAAAAAAGCCAAATAAAAAAAAATTCGAAAAAAAATGAAGCCGAATTAAAATTTTTGAGTTCAGAATGTGAAAAAAAAGTTGAATTTAAAATTAAAAGGACTAGTGCTCATTCCGGCTACCAGAAATTGAACCAAGTTAAAAGGTTCACCCCAAAGATGCTCGATGGCCAGGGATATGTCCCGGTAATGATGGTCTTTCTGTTAGCAAAGATTGCCACATCATGGGCCAAGGAATATCGCCTGAGCACGAGATCTTCCTCCGGGGAACCTGGTGCCGGAATTGCATCTATATTGACGCCGAGCTCGGCAGGGCTCTGATCTCCAACCAGTTCCTTTATTCGCCTATCGAATAGGGCCCTGGTCGCCCTCGCCGCTGGGCAGTAGTCGAAGATCGTTTGGTAGAGGGCGTTGAGACGATCCTTGGCGGCCAGCCGCCGTTGGCGCTCCTGGACCCTCGCAGCTCGCTCAGCATCATTTCCGGGCTGAAAAACAAACACATTTAGAATCCAATTGCAGAAAACATAAATTAAATCTATTGCAGATAACGGAACGATGTAGATCTAGATTAGAAGTTTTTTTTCTTCTCATGTTTGGATTATAAAAATAAAATTTATATTTTCAAAGATGCCTTTTATTTAAATATTTGCAATAAAATGTTTTAAGTTCATGCTAAAGAAAATTCAAAGAAAAAATTTCAAATATTGGATGTCACTTTCGGAAATCATAAATTGATACTTGCAATAACATAATTGTGGTTACACAACTGCACATCCACTTCATGTAGTGAAAGATTTAATAAATAATCTAAATTTCTTCAACGTATTTCCTCTTCGGAATATGGAATATGCGTGCTACGAGAGAGTTTTGGTTACTTCACGAGAGCCCAGAAAATTACATTAATCAGTTTTTCGTCGAGGAAACAATGAACTGAATGTCATATGCAAAGGGATTTGCTTGCATTTACTTAAAAATATCGATATAATACAATGAGATAAATTACTCACTGAATTTAACTAACGGGGATTTCAGTGCCTGCAGTGGCTTCCCGCTCACTGTAACAAATCAGTTTCAATATTTCTACTTTTAATGGATGTATTGTAAATTTAAAAAAAAAAAATTATGTTCAAAAAACGTCTGCATGTTGACAAAGATAAAAATGCATCTTTTGTCAAATCTTTACTGAAATTTTGAATACGCGTTTTTTACAATAAAAAAGTGTATTTTTGAAATGCAAAATATAATTAAAACTTCAGCTACAGATTAAGCAAGAATTGTGTTTTTCATCGATATTTTTCAAAAAAAATTTAAAAATATATTTTTATTAATAAATTGTGATGAAATATCTAATTCTAATTTAGCTGCAGTATAATTCCTTCCCAATTTTTAAAATTTTCAAATGAAATTTTTATGAAATGAATGACATGAAGTGCAAATCAGACTTGCATCATAGATTTAGAAGCGAATCCTATTCAATATTTTTCAATCGTTATATTATGTTACTAGGCATACTATTTTTAATGATATATTTGTGTTTTAATCTCATTTTTTTATTCTTTTTTTTTGTCCCGTTTTCTAAACACAGATTAGAAAGTTTAATAAAGTAAACTCTAAATTCCCATAGAAGGAATTTTGTGAAATGAAATTATTTTACTTTTGTTGCGTAGCTATAAATTGATACTCATTGGAATGTAATAATGGATTAATTTTTTTCCTTTTGGTTGATGTCTACGGCGCCAAAGTTTTCATCAAATAAATCTAAATACAATTACGTCATTCTAATTCTATTATGTGTTTCAGTGGTTTTAATTATCTATGGTCTAACTTCTAAAATCCATTTTCTAACTCAAGAATCAAAGATATCATTAAGCACAGAATAACATTCATTGACGAACACGAACACACAAAAAAAATTCACCATTATATTTCTAATTAGACATTACAAATCTAATAGCTGAAAATAAAAAACGCATCAAATTTCCAGAAAGAACTGCGCATGCACCCGTTTCCATGATAACCACTGCAGGAAAGGGATAGAGGCGTCTTTAAGACGAAACATATTATTCTCTTTGTAATTTTGCAGTTCGGTTTCTTTTACGCATTTTGATTACGAAATAAAAACAGTTAATTTTTTTCTTCGCAATATTTATTTCGAAAATTATCATCAACCTTTTAAATTTTTAAAAAATTTAAGCATTGGAACCATCTTTCATAGTTGTAAAAAATAAAAATGAATTTCCAGAGTGTATCAACACTTAACAAAAAGTTTCTTTTTGAATGCAAATGTTTACATTTTCATTTAGCTTTAATACAATGTGCGAAACACCTTACATTATAATCCAGCGTTTCTCAACCTTTCAGTATTCGGGGCCCAATTTTCAATCATAACTTTCATCGCCCCCCCCCTTACAATAAAATGTATACAACAATAATGTATATTGAGTATTTTGGATTCTGTTTTTAAATTATTTTTAATTAACTGCCAAAACAAGAGTAAAAGCGAGCCAACGTTGGCGAGAAACCCCATCTTGCATTTTTGACAAGCGGACAGTGAACATCTGAAGCAAATGAAAGCGGAGAAAATTTAAATATTATATTTGAAATGGAATCCAAATAGGGAGATAACGTTAAAAGAATATGAAAGTAGAAGAATTCACCAATGAAAGTTAACCTAGACGGGGTGAGCTAAATTTAGAAACGGGGAATACATTTTTTGAATAATAAAATAAATAAAACAGAAGCATGACAAAACAAAACTGAAAAAAATAGGAATGTTTGTGCAAGGGAATCCACACGACCGAGGTCGTCTCGAGCATGCGCGGAGTAAATGTTTTCTCATAAGAAGAAGGAAAATATTCGATACGCAAGTTTCAATTCCAGCCAGTCTCATTCGAGTTGATCCTTTTATCGCTATCGAATCAATTATGAATTTGTATGTTATATATGTTTTTGTGTTAATTGCCATATAAAATATTAAATATATAAAATATTCACGGCAGCAGATTTATGCACACTCATGAATAAATTTTTAAGCGGAAGTAAGCAAGCATTAGACGAAAGTCAAGCATCAACAAGTACACAGACGAGCTTGGTTCCGAAAATAAAATCAAGGAAACTTAAGACTTGAATATTGTGTAAACTCAAGAATACTTAAATTTTGGGTTTACCAGTACTGAAGTAAATGAAAAAGAAAGGCCCCTGTGTATCATTTGCTCAAAATTGTTGGCCGCAGACAGCATGAAACCTAATAAACTTAAACGACATTCGGAAACGCTTCATAATGAGTACGTCAACAAACCCAGAGAATTCTTCGAATTAAAATTAAAATCATATAAAAAGCAATAACAATCATAACAATTTGCGTGACAAATTGTTTTCAATACAGCTTGACGAAGCAACAGATAATAATAAAGATGCTCATTTAATTGCCATGTTCGAATTTGTGGTAATATGTTAGTAGTAGAACTACTTTTCTGCAAACCAATGGAACTCAAAACATCAGCACTCGCATTATTTGCTATTTTAAATCATTTTATGAACGAGGCAAACATAGAATGGAAAAATTGTGTCGTAATATGTACCGATGGTGCTCGTTCAATGTCCGAAAGATTCCAAGAAATACAAGCACTTGTAAAACAAAAATCGCCTCAATGCACACATTACATGATCCACAGAGAAATTTTAGCTTCGAAAGAAATGAGTCCTGGTTTGAATATTGTGTTAACTACAGTTGTAACCGTAGTAAATTATATAAAAATGAGACCCCTGAAATCGAGAATCTTTTCCGCACTTTATGAAGACATGGGTTCAGTACATACAGCGTTACTATTTTATTGCGAGGCAAGATGGTCATCACGTGGGAAATTTTTGCAACGTGTTTATGAATTAAGAGAAGAAATCGCCATCTCGTAGAAGAAAACAAACAGGAGGCCAAGAATTTTCATGATAGTTTATTTGTGATGAAATTGAGGTACTTGGTCGACATATTCGAGAACTGAGACTGGCTATTTCTTATATTAAGCCTTCCTTGGAAAAAATTTGCTCTGCAAGTCAAGCCCAAGGAAGTCACTACTAATTATTAAATTTGTTTTTAATTTAGTATGTTTTGATTAATTAAGTTGTTTTACTTCAATAAGTTATTAAATATGTCGAAATGTATTTTGCTTTCTATGAGTATGTGTGCTTTCCTTTCAGTCATAATATTTTCTCTTTTTCTCTTTTAAATAATATTTTCTCTTCGATATTCTCGCGCCCCTCTTCTAGTGTGCTCGCGCCCCCCTAGGGGGACGCGCCCCACAGGTTGAGAATCGCTGTTATAATCCGATAATATTTTAAACGTATTGTTTCTCTGTTTGAAAAATTGTCAAATATTTGAAGTGGCAACGTGCATTTATCTGCATTTTACAGAATTTATTTTCCACCGAAAATATTTTGAAATAACAGCGTCAACTTTACCTAATTATGAAATAGAAAATTTTATATTTAGTGGAACAATTTCCAAATTCAGATACAATTAATCATCCTAAGCAGAAATATTTACGTTTAGCAAAAAAGGATCAAATTATAGATTTAAAGGAATTCCTTGCGCTCTTTTGATTATAAAGGTAAATGCCATATATGAGTGAAAATTTAATTTATGTTACTAGTGTTTACTTTCCGATTCAATTGTAATTCATCATCGTTTAATGCAGATAGGATGAAAATAAACCAATTTAAAGTATTTATATTTCGCCATTTTGGTTTTTGCCGTCTTTTAACGTTGAATAATCAGTCAGATTGTTTTCCCGCAGCTCACTGAGTGAAAAAAACTTCAAAACATTTTACTTACGGGTGCCGGATATGATGCTGCGGGGACCAGGGGGGGGTGGCCTCCGACGTCGTCGGGCAGGGGCACGCCGCCGGGGCGGGGGGGAGACCGGGAGAGGCGGTCGTGGTGGCGAGACCGGTGGAGGCGGCGGTGGTGGCGTGTCCGGGGGAGGTGGTGGTGGTTGGCTGTCGGCAACTGGCGACGGCTGAGGGCTCTCCGCGGGTGGCGGCGGCGGCGGTGGGCTCTCCGCGGGTGGAGGAGGAGGAGGGGTGTCTGGCTGGTTGGGAATGAAAACATCATCTTCCTAGAAATAAAAAAAAATCACAAAATTAGAAGTTGCATAAATAAGGGAAAATTCGAGTGTATCAAAGTTTGGTATTATATGCCACTACAAAATAGGTGCAGTTAAATTGTCCTACTAAATTTAAGATGGAAAATAATCATTTATATCTCAAGTAACTATACTACGAAAAATTGGAGACAGAAAAAGTGGAAAATGTTACATCACGCTTCTATATTGGAATCGTAAAGTGCGGCAAATATCAATTGCTTTCGACTGTTATTTTATATATATAATTTCTGCCAGTTCATAAACAGCATTTTCTTAATCGTTCATTTTTTAACTGTAATAAAATTTGGTTCAAAACCATTGCATATTCCTCAAAAGATAACAGTAATATGTGAATTTGATTCCAATGCGCAATTTGTATTTCTTAATCGCTATCATAATTTTGACACAACTTGTCGATAAATTTTGCAAAAGGTGGTTTTATATGCTAAGAATTCTATTCTTTATTTCCTTGCTTACAGAGACGTTCTGAAAAGCCAAGCTCCAAATAATAATGAGGATGGTATTCATAAATGGCAAATATTGCGGAAAATCGCCCAATGTGTATGAATTCCAAACCCTGGCAAATGGGAAACGGTTTATTCAAAGAATATTTCAAAAAACTTGCAAAGAAAACAAATTCACACCCAAAGGTATTTACAACGATAATCATTTGTGCAGACTTTCAACACAGTAAACCGCTAAGTAGAAAACAGTATTAGTCCTGAGGATGTTCGTTTCGTTAACTAACTACAGATAACAAATGAAAAAACAGTTTCTTCATCCTTTGGAATTTTTGTAAATATTTCGATATATCTTGGCATCATGGGAAATCTCCAGAAGACTCTCAATTTCAACTGGAAACCGAAACAGGTGAAAAGCATAAAAAGAGGCTAAGACGCCAAATAATGATCATGTTTCTTGATAAGTATTCGAATTAAGTTTTGCAGAATCGCATTAACATTTGCATGAAAAACTGGTACACTATATGTAAATAACGGTCTGTATTAGGATGAAAATTGTACTAAATGTTTTATAAGACGGACCGTCACATGTGATATCTTTCTCATACAAAATCTTTTTAAAACTTAATTAAAAATTATCGAAATAAAACTAACATTTAGACTATCCTCGGAGAATGTTAAAACAAAACTCTTTTTGTAATATTTAAACTATTCCATTCCAGAATACATAAAATAAAATTCAATACAATTTGAAAAAACACTTAACAACTAAATCGATTGTTTTTCTATTTCTTACATTCCATTTTTCTCTAACTTGTCACAGGATGCTATCTTGAAGACGATTTTTGGCAAAACGTGACCATTATAGACAATAACGTCATTACGGACAATATCCAATACATTATGGTAATAACGTCTTTTCTGAACTCGTTTCCCAAAATGTTCCTATGTTTCCGATCAACCATATCTTTTGGACTCTGAAACCCATGTACTGAGTGAAGCCTCCAGCATATAAAAATTTTGTGGTTGATTTGATGAAGAAATTTTGATGATTTCTTAAAGAAAATTAAGAATACTCAGCGTGTGAACCAATTGCCATCCATTGAAAATAATTTATTAAATATTTTTTAAGCAAATAAAAGCACTAGATAAAAGATAAAAATGAATGGAATTAATATTATTCCCACTCGGAATATTCCAAACATTTTTTCGGCATCAAGAATTCAAAATCGCGTTTGTATTATCAAGAAATTCAATCTATACAAAAAGGAGGAAACATCCGGTAAAAAGGACCAAAAAGGTATTGATTAAAAAAAATGTGATAAACCTGAACAACTTGTACAGAATGGTATTATCCAATATATTGGTGCCAACTGAGAATAACTGACGCTTATCAGTTCCAAAAACATATGGTGACTACCATAATTTAATAGAAAAGCAGAAATTCCTGTATGAAGTAGCGGCAGAAAAAAAAAGAACATACCATTGAAATGATAAAAACAATGGATCATCGAAGCTAAAGTATAAATATTTCACTTTTCGTCGACAAAGAATCACAGAAGCCTTAAAACACCAACATAGAATCCTAAATCTCCTCCAACCAGGGCATTTCTGCTTATGAGTACAGTAAACAGCATTCTGAACTCAAGAAAAATCACTGACAATATCTAAATACAAAAAGTTTATTTTCCCACTAGAGATTTATCAACAGTTAAGGCGTCATTTATGTAGCAACAAAATTCAGATTTTGTACATTTCAATTCCGAAAATGATTGTAAATGCCAAGACAACTAGAAAGAAGGACTCGACAAGAAACCTATTACACATTTGTCTTGCTGTTTGAGGAAACTTCTTGGAATGGGGCATCAATTGAATAAAATAATTAAAACTACAATATCCTCATGCTTCACTCGATAAAGAAAAGAAATATGTTTACAAGTACTGGTAAAATCAATAAAAGGGCGCTGCATTTCTAAAAATCATGTCTACACACACCAAAACGAAAAGGACATTGCAGTGTTGGAAATTTTTCTCCCTTTCAATTTGCTTTTTAATGCAAATATTTCATTTGTGTTTTGAGGGTTTAATTCGATATGAAATTTCTTATTAACCCATATTTGATGTAAAATGAAGCATTATTATAAACAATGAAAATTGGAAAAAAAAAATCATATATCAAAAATGTCAATATTTATCCTCCAATGTAAATTTGCGTTATGAAGTGAAATATTTTCTAAAAAATTTTAATTAGTTGTTTTCGCTTTTCAATCTATTCAGAATTAAATAACAAATATTGTAGAGCTTAAGAGCTTAGGTTTCCAATTGATGTAATGAATAAAGTAGATTAAGAATTGACATATTTTAGACGTATAAATTTTTTCTTCGTATGCAAATACATAATGCAGTTTATCAGCAAGATGTGCGATGAAAATAGCCATGAGTAACAACTAAAAATTACATGTTTCCGTAATTTCACATATTTTTTTATCAATTTTGGCAGAAATTGAGATTTATCCATATATTTGAATTTTAGAATTTAAATGCAATACAATACACACGCACACGTATTATTTCATATGCGTTTTTCACCTTGAAATTGTACATAACGACACTTTGTTGCTGGATGGTCTATACGATTTAGTTTTTTATTACATATACGGTGGTTTGGTTTGAACATAAAAAGCTGTCCAAAATAGCACGAGCGCATTTCTAAGCATTATACTCTTTATAATGTAAGGATTATGACCGATATATATTTCTCTTAGATAATTTCGATGCCATTAATCCAAGAGATAAACGATAAAATATTCAGCGTAAAAATAAATATGGATTTGTTGAGGAATCTGAATTCATAAGGAATCAAGGCTCTAATCTTAGAACTAAAATTTTTGAGAACTGATTAGTGGCTCAATGTGCGCAAAGACTGCTGTACTTATGTTAGTACATTTTTTTTAAAAGTTGCTTTTGGAAATATTTTAAGCAATTGTAAAATCTATCAAATTTCAATTCCTATAGGGTAGGAGAATCTAACAAAAGAATGTTACCCTGTTTTTTTTATCCCCTCCCCTTTTTTGAACCGGATGCAAAGAATGAAAAGCTGGTCGCTCAGCATGCGACTTCTAGCAAAGGTTACAGAAGTGGCGAGATTAGAAAATGTTGCCATCACCAAAGATGCGAGATACCTATCCTGCAAATTGATCTGTGCATGGGCCTTTAATATTTCGCTATTTGGGTTTAATTACAGTACTCCTAATTTTTTTTTCAATATAGCTATCCCATCATTCAAATACATTAAACGGCTTAGTATGAATTTTCCGTCCTAAACCACTGCGGAATCCATAGTTTGTTCTTCGCGGTAATGGGAGCATTTTACACCGTGCATTGTGTTTTTGAAGCACATATCCCACTTCATGAAGTTAAAAAGTAATTTCTTATTCAATTGCATACATCATTGACGGAAATAGCATCCATACCTGTTAGGAGAGAATTCTCTTATGAACACATTGAGAAAAATATGTTGCTCGCAAAAGTATTTACAAACTGCATCGCTCCGCTTACACCGATTTTTTACTTGGAAGTATTACTGGCACTGTCGCAAGGAAATTGACATGTTTCTTAAATTATTGAGAGCAGGAATGAATACTTACCAATTCCAGAACCATGCCAGCTGCCGCCTGTTGCCTCTGCTCTGCAGCTTGCTCAGCCAAGAACTCCTGCAATATAAAAGAAAATTTAAAAGCTTGCAAAAATTATTGCACTTGCATAAATGTTTGCTGAGAAAAATCAAAAAGAATACAGGGAAAACACTTTTTGAAAATATATAGTATATGCATGTGTAAACATTTGCAACTAACACGAGTTTCGAGAATTCGTAGAAAGAAATGAAAGTGAATAAATATTAGTTTTCGTCTCTACTAGTCTGAATTAGTAATCTTATTCTATCGATAATTATTTCAATTTAATTTAAACAATTAAGAGTTATTAAGACTATTGCATTTCCATTAAAAACACAGATGGCAAAACGAAAATAAAATTCAACATTTTTTGATAGAAACGAGGCAAGAGTACTTCAATTTCAATTACATTTATTACATATCTCAACATCTCATAAACAGACTTAGATAACCATCTGGTGGTCCACCTCTGTATATTTAAGATTATTAGCAAAAAAAAAAAAAAAAAAAAAAAACTCCTCCAACCCCAATCAATGTAACAATTTTGCAAATTTTTATTTCACATAAACGTAATGAAATTTAGACGCAGATTTCTTTGCTCTCAGCCAGCACCAGATAAATTAGAAAAACGAAATTCGAGATATGCGGGAAACCTATTTCCCAATGCATCATCTGTGGGGTAACACTGACAGAATTCTCATAGTCAAATCGTATGAATTTCAGAAGGTTTTATTTCATATAAGAGCCAAGGACATCTAGATATATACTTTCTCTCGAAAAGAATTTAAAATAATGTATTCTTTATTTATGATAAAGATGTGGCTCGTCCAAGTTGTTTGACATGACTAAGTTAATGTAACTGACACTGGTCATCTGTGTAACTAACGGTATCATTTCCAACAATTTTTGATGAACTACATTTTATCACAACAATATAAATTATTATATTTATACTTGCAGAGTAATGATAAGGTATTGTGATTATTTAAATAATCTTGAAACTGGCGCAATGTGGAAGCGACAATTTGAAGTCATTAATCAGTGGCTAAATCTGCTCCATTAATGAATTTTGGGCTTTGATAAATAAAGATTATACAACTCTGGCAAGCGAAAAGCGGAGAATGTTGTAAACACTCACACATGAATAATCTAGAGTGTTTTCAGCTTGTGAAACAGAAACAGACAAAATTTGACCTTTCGTTGGGAAGAAGAAACGCTTCTTCTTCACAATTTTTGTTAATAATGTATAGTACTTGTGGGTACGGAAAATGCACACTTCAAACCAATTTCTTTCAATATTTTAATTAATAATCAAACATCCCACCGTAATTTAATCTTAAAATCTAAAATATATCATTTAAATGTTTTCAATTTCTTGCCGCAACTTTTTTTTCTATTTTAAATTGATGTCTTTTGCATTTCGAATGAAGCTCAGATCGTTTTCACTGTTACTATTTCATATTTTCGTTATCTTTTTCATTATCAACAAGAAAATTAAGAAATGGCATCTTTTTTGAATTGTATGCTTTTAATACCTTTTTTGAAATTTAATATTTAACAAAGGGTTAGTTTTTGAATCAAGCAACGGAAGAAAAAAAAAGCAAGTCGGTGTTTAAATACTGCTACTCTTTAATGTAGTATAACTGAATATATATGACTATAATATCCTTATGTCTTGAAATTTCGTTTCTTTCTTGCAGCACTGACTTTTTTTCCGTTTTTGCTAACTCAGAAATCCTCATTGACAAGCTTTGAGATTAATAAGAAAATATGAAAAAAAAAAAAAAAAATTCTGTAATATATAAAACGGACTTCAACGTTGAATGATTTTTTTTCCGTTTAATTTTAAGTGAAGTTTCAAAAATATTTTATGTTGGTTGAAATTTAAACATCTTCGTCTTTCAAATTCAAGTTCATTTTAGGTGAGACTGAAAATTAGGGAGATGCACCGCACAGTGAAGGAAATGGGGCAAGGCATTTAGTAAGGCAGGAGTTGCATGCCTACCGAACTTAAAAATACTTTCTTGAAGAAACATTAAGGAGCAAGCAGCATAAAATGCTCAACTTAAAACTTTAGCAATCAAATTCAGCTACATCAATTTGTCTTCGAAGGCGGTTTTACAATATATTACATTGTTGAACTCAAATTTGTTGAACTAATTGTAGAACTAATTGAACATTGTCGAACTAATAACATTTACAACTGTTTTTTCCCCATCATTTATGGTAAAGATTCCGTTTTCGGGTTGCTTTCAACTATTGTTTGTATGTTTCAGTATAGGATACACTTTTAATATTTCAAAATTTCTTGTTCATATAATTCAGATTTAATTTCAATGCAATTCAACTTTGACAATTTTCAAATGCAATCATTTTTAAACGATAGTGGCATTTTTTGTTGACATTATTGGGTGAATAGAAATATGATCAGGAAATTAACAAAAAGCATAGTGAAATCAACAGAATAATGAAGACTTCAAAAATATGAATATATTTCAATTAAGATATAAAATTAAAAATATTTTGTAAGTAAGCCATGAATATCAAGATAGACGAAGTATTTAATTGAAATTTTAAGCAACCATTAATCACATCGAACCATTTTTGTGTGTGTAAAATATATATAACAGAAAATGAGTTCCAGAAAAAGGAAATATGGTAGAGTATGTAATATTCTAAAAGATGAAACCTACTTGGACCTGCTGCAGAGCATTGAGGTACACCCTCCTCTCGTCCAGGCTCCTACGGTGCTGTGACGGGCGCTCTGTAAAATAAAAATAAAATTGAGTGACGGCGCAGAAAATGCTACAAAAAAATTACTTGTAAAATGCTAGCAAGTTTCTGAATAAGATTATCTCTAAAGAAGATTGGAAGAAATGATGTGAAAATATGTTTAATATTTAAACACCGAATCTGAACACAATTGCATTATATAATTTTCAAATTAATAAAAATAAGCAATTTTATCTAAACAAGGTGATTGGCAAAGTCTTTTTAATACAAATTCAAAACGGCGTCTCGTATAGCCAGAAAAAAAACGTTTACATATAATAAAGTGACTATAGGAACACGACTTTATGTTGAATTTCTCGAGACAGGTTACAGCATCTCTAGCGACAAAAAAAGTTACTAAAAGTTAAAAAAATAAAGAATATCTACCAAATAGTCCATTTAGAAAAAGTACGCACTTATCATAATAAAACAAAGAAGTCACTTCACTATTTCTAAAAGTTCCTGTATGTTTCTGAATATTTCTCCCTATTTTCCAAAGCAGTTCTCTTATTTTTCTTTAAAATCTCTGCTTTTTTCCTTAAATTTTCATCAATTTTCCTTTTTTACACTAAAGTTTTCACTATTTTTCTCTAAAACTTCCTGTATGTTTCTGAAAATTTCTCCCTATTTCCCGAAGTATTTCTCATTTTTTTCTCTAAAATCTCTCCTTTTTTCCTTAAATATTTATAATTTATCCTGTTTTACACTAAAATTTTCACTATTTCTCTACAAAACTTCCTCTACGTTTCTGAACATTTCTCTCTATTTTCCCAAGCATTTCCCCTATTTTTCTTTGAAATCTCTCCTATTTTTAACATTAAATTTTCATAATTTTTCCAGTTTTACACTAACATTTTCACTATTTCTACCCAAATTTTCCTGCATGTTACTGAACATTTCTCAATAATTTCCAAAGCAGTTCTCATATTTTTATCTAAAATCTCTTCTATTTTTTCCTGAAATATTCATAATTTTTTCAGTTTTACAGTAAAATTTTCATTATTTCTCTCTAAAACCTCTCCGTTTTGGAACATTTCTCCGTATTTTCCCAAGCATTTCTCCTATTCTTCTCTAAAATATCTAATATTTTTTTCTTAAATTTTCATAATTTTTCCAGTTTTACACTAAAATTTTCATTCTTTCTCTCCAAAACTTCCTCTCTGTTTTGGAACATTTCTCCCTATTTTCCCAAGCATTTCTCCTGTTTTTCTATAAAATATCTCCTATTTTTTCCTTAAATTGTCATAATTTTTCTAGTTTTAATCTAAATTTTTCACTATTTCTCTCTAAAACTTATGTATGTTTCTGAACATTTCTACCTATTTTCCAAAGGAGTTCTCCTATTTTTCTCTAAAATCTCTCCCCTTTTCCTTAAATTTTTTATAATTTTTCCTGCTATACATTCAAATTTTTACTCTTTCTCTACAAAACTTGATCTAGGTTTAGGAACATTTCTCCCTATTTTCCCAAGCATTTCTCAAATTTTTCTCTAAAATTTCCCCTATTTCCTTAAATTTTTATAGTTTTACACTGAATTTTTCAATATTTCTCTCCAAATCTTCCTCTATGTTTCCGAACTTTTCTCCCTATTTTCCAAAGCAGTTCTCCTATTTTTCTCTAAAATATCTCCTATTTTTTCCCTCAATTGTCATAATTTTTCTAGTTTTAATCTAAAATTTTGACTATTTCTCTCTAAAAGTTCCTGTAATTTTCTTAACATTTCTCCCTATTTTTATCAATTTTCCTGTTTCACTAAAACTTTCACTATTTCTCTACAAAACTTGATCTAGGTTTCTGAACATTTCTCCCTATTTTCCCAAGCATTTCTCCTATTTTTCTCTAAAATTTCCCCTATTTCTTCCTTAAATTTTTATAATTTTTATAATTTTACACTGAATTTTTCAATATTTCTCTCCAAAACTTCCTCTTTGTTTCCGAACTTTTCTCCCTATTTTCCCAAGCATTTCTCCCATTTTTCTCTAAAATCTCTCCTATTTTTTCCCTGAATTTTCATGTTTTTTGCAATTTTAAACTAAAAGTTTCACTATTTCTCTCTAAAACTTAATGTATGTTTCTGAACATTTCTCCCTACTTTCCAAAGCAGTTCTCCTATTTTTCTCTAAAATATCTCCTATTTATTCCCTCAATAGTCATAATTTTTCTAGTTTTAATCTAAAATTTTGACTATTTCTCTCTAAAAAATCCTGTAATTTTCTTAACATTTCTCCCTATTTTCCAAAGCAGTTCACTTATTTTCCTTTAAAATCTCTGCTTTTTTCCTTAAATTTTCGTAAATTTTCCTTTTTTACACTAAAGTTTTCACTATTTTTCTCTAAAACTTCCTGTATGTTTCTGAAAATTTCTCCCTATTTCCCGAAGTATTTCTCATTTTTTTCTCTAAAATCTCTCCTTTTTTCCTTAAATATTTATAATTTATCCTGTTTTACACTAAAATTTTCACTATTTCTCTACAAAACTTCCTCTACGTTTCTGAACATTTCTCTCTATTTTCCCAAGCATTTCCCCTATTTTTCTTTGAAATCTCTCCTATTTTTAACATTAAATTTTCATAATTTTTCCAGTTTTACACTAACATTTTCACTATTTCTACCCAAATTTTCCTGCATGTTACTGAACATTTCTCAATAATTTCCAAAGCAGTTCTCATATTTTTATCTAAAATCTCTTCTATTTTTTCCTGAAATATTCATAATTTTTTCAGTTTTACAGTAAAATTTTCATTATTTCTCTCTAAAACCTCTCCGTTTTGGAACATTTCTCCGTATTTTCCCAAGCATTTCTCCTATTCTTCTCTAAAATATCTAATATTTTTTTCTTAAATTTTCATAATTTTTCCAGTTTTACACTAAAATTTTCATTCTTTCTCTCCAAAACTTCCTCTCTGTTTTGGAACATTTCTCCCTATTTTCCCAAGCATTTCTCCTGTTTTTCTATAAAATATCTCCTATTTTTTCCTTAAATTGTCATAATTTTTCTAGTTTTAATCTAAATTTTTCACTATTTCTCTCTAAAACTTATGTATGTTTCTGAACATTTCTACCTATTTTCCAAAGGAGTTCTCCTATTTTTCTCTAAAATCTCTCCCCTTTTCCTTAAATTTTTTATAATTTTTCCTGCTATACATTCAAATTTTTACTCTTTCTCTACAAAACTTGATCTAGGTTTATGAACATTTCTCCCTATTTTCCCAAGGATTTCTCAAATTTTTCTCTAAAATTTCCCCTATTTCCTTAAATTTTTATAGTTTTACACTGAATTTTTCAATATTTCTCTCCAAATCTTCCTCTATGTTTCCGAACTTTTCTCCCTATTTTCCAAAGCAGTTCTCCTATTTTTCTCTAAAATATCTCCTATTTTTTCCCTCAATTGTCATAATTTTTCTAGTTTTAATCTAAAATTTTGACTATTTCTCTCTAAAAGTTCCTGTAATTTTCTTAACATTTCTCCCTATTTTTATCAATTTTCCTGTTTCACTAAAACTTTCACTATTTCTCTACAAAACTTGATCTAGGTTTCTGAACATTTCTCCCTATTTTCCCAAGCATTTCTCCTATTTTTCTCTAAAATTTCCCCTATTTCTTCCTTAAATTTTTATAATTTTTATAGTTTTACACTGAATTTTTCAATATTTCTCTCCAAAACTTCCTCTTTGTTTCCGAACTTTTCTCCCTATTTTCCCAAGCATTTCTCCCATTTTTCTCTAAAATCTCTCCTATTTTTTCCCTGAATTTTCATAATTTTTGCAATTTTAAACTAAAAGTTTCACTATTTCTCTCTAAAACTTAATGTATGTTTCTGAACATTTCTCCCTACTTTCCAAAGCAGTTCTCCTATTTTTCTCTAAAATATCTCCTATTTTTTCCCTCAATTGTCATAATTTTTCTAGTTTTAATCTAAAATTTTGACTATTTCTCTCTAAAAAATCCTGTAATTTTCTTAACATTTCTCCCTATTTTCCAAAGCAGTTCACTTATTTTCCTTTAAAATCTCTGCTTTTTTCCTTAAATTTTCGTAAATTTTCCTTTTTTACACTAAAGTTTTCACTATTTTTCTCTAAAACTTCCTGTATGTTTCTGAAAATTTCTCCCTATTTCCCGAAGTATTTCTCATTTTTTTCTCTGAAATCTCTCCTTTTTTCCTTAAATATTTATAATTTATCCTGTTTTACACTAAAATTTTCACTATTTCTCTACAAAACTTCCTCTACGTTTCTGAACATTTCTCTCTATTTTCCCAAGCATTTCCCCTATTTTTCTTTGAAATCTCTCCTATTTTTAACATTAAATTTTCATAATTTTTCCAGTTTTACACTAACATTTTCGCTATTTCTACCCAAATTTTCCTGCATGTTACTGAACATTTCTCAATAATTTCCAAAGCAGTTCTCATATTTTTATCTAAAATCTCTTCTATTTTTTCCTGAAATATTCATAATTTTTTCAGTTTTACAGTAAAATTTTCATTATTTCTCTCTAAAACCTCTCCGTTTTGGAACATTTCTCCGTATTTTCCCAAGCATTTCTCCTATTCTTCTCTAAAATATCTAATATTTTTTTCTTAAATTTTCATAATTTTTCCAGTTTTACACTAAAATTTTCATTCTTTCTCTCCAAAACTTCCTCTCTGTTTTGGAACATTTCTCCCTATTTTCCCAAGCATTTCTCCTGTTTTTCTATAAAATATCTCCTATTTTTTCCTTAAATTGTCATAATTTTTCTAGTTTTAATCTAAATTTTTCACTATTTCTCTCTAAAACTTATGTATGTTTCTGAACATTTCTACCTATTTTCCAAAGGAGTTCTCCTATTTTTCTCTAAAATCTCTCCCCTTTTCCTTAAATTTTTTATAATTTTTCCTGCTATACATTCAAATTTTTACTCTTTCTCTACAAAACTTGATCTAGGTTTATGAACATTTCTCCCTATTTTCCCAAGCATTTCTCAAATTTTTCTCTAAAATTTCCCCTATTTCCTTAAATTTTTATAGTTTTACACTGAATTTTTCAATATTTCTCTCCAAATCTTCCTCTATGTTTCCGAACTTTTCTCCCTATTTTCCAAAGCAGTTCTCCTATTTTTCTCTAAAATATCTCCTATTTTTTCCCTCAATTGTCATAATTTTTCTAGTTTTAATCTAAAATTTTGACTATTTCTCTCTAAAAAATCCTGTAATTTTCTTAACATTTCTCCCTATTTTCCAAAGCAGTTCACTTATTTTTCTTTAAAATCTCTGCTTTTTTCCTTAAATTTTCGTAAATTTTCCTTTTTTACACTAAAGTTTTCACCATTTTTCTCTAAAACTTCCTGCATGTTTCTGAACATTTCTCCCTATTTTCCGAAGCATTTCTCATTTTTTTCTCTAAAATCTCTCCTTTTTTCCTTAAATATTTATAATTTATCCTGTTTTACACTAAAATTTTTACTATTTCTCTACAAAACTTCCTCTATGAATCTGAAAATTCTCCCTATTTTCGCAAGCATTCTCCTATTTTTCTCTAAAATCTATATTTTCCTTAAATTTTCATAATTTTTCCAGTTTTACACGAAAATTTTCACTATTTCTCTCCATTCTTCATCTATGTTTTGGAATATATCTCCCTTTTTTCCCAGCATTTCTCCTATTTTTCTCTAAAATATCTCCTATTTTTTCCTTAAATTTTCATAATTTTTCCAGTTTTACACTAAAGTTTTCTCTATTTCTCTCTAAAACTTCCTCTATGTTTTTGAACATTTCTCCCTATTTTCCCAAGCAATTCTCCTATTTTTCTCTAAAATCTTTTTCCTTAAATTTTCATAATTTATGCAGTTTTACACTAAAATATTCAATATTTCTCTGGTATAATTCGTCGTATTCGTATAATTTTTACTATTTCTCTCCAAAACTTAATCTGTGTTTTGGAAAATTTCTCCCTATTTTCCCAATTATTTCTTCTTCTTTTCTCTAAAATCTCTCCTATTTTTTCCTTAAATGTTCATAATTTTTCCAGTTTTATCTAAAATTTTCATTATTTGTCTCCTATACTTCCTCTATGTTTTGGAACATTTCTCCCTATTTTCCCAAGAAATTCTCCTATTTTATTCTAAAATCTCTCCTTTTTTCTTAAATATTATAATTTTTCGTTTTACATTAAAATTTTTACTATTTCTCTACAAAACTTCCTCTATGTTTCTGAACATTTCTCCCTATTTTCTCAAGCATTTATCCTATCTTTCTCTAAAATCTCTCCTTTTTTCCTTAAATTTTCATAATTTTTCCTGTTTTACACTAAAACTTTCTCAATTTCTCTACAAAACTTCCTCTATGTTTCTGACACTTCTCCCTATTTTCCCAAACATTTCTCCTTTTTTTCTCTAAAATCTCTCCTATTTTTTCCTTAAATTTTTATAATTTTTCCTCTTTTACACTAAAATTTTCACTATTTCTCTCCAAAATTTCCTGTATGTTTCTGAACATTCCTTCTTTTTTCCTATTTCTTCTATTTTTCTCTAAAATCTCTCCTATTTTTTCCTGAAATGTTCATAATTTTTCAAGTTTTACACTAAAATTTTCATTATTTCTCTCCAAAACTTCCTCTGTGTTTTGGAACATTTCTCCCTATTTTCCCAATTATTTCTTCTTCTTTTCTCTTAAATCTCTCCTATTTTTTCCTTAAATGTTCATAATTTTTCCAGTTTTATCTAAAATTTTCATTATTTCTCTCCAAAACTTCGTCTCTGTTTTGGAACATTTCTCCGTATTTTCCCAAGCATTTCTCCTATTTTTCTCTAAAATATGTCCTATTTTTTTCTTAAATATTCATAATTTTTCCAGTTTTACACTAAAATTTTCACTATTTCTCTCCAAAACTTCCCCTGTGTTTTGGAACATTTCTCCCTATTTTCCGAAGCATTTCTCCTATTTTTCTCAAAATTTCTCCTATTTTTAACTTTAAATTTTTATAATTTTTCCTCTTTTACACTATTTCTCTCTAAAACTTAATGTATGTTTCTGAACATTTCTACCTATTTTCCAAAGCAGTTCTCCTATTTTTCTCTAAAATCTCTCCCCTTTTCCTTAAATTTTTTATAATTTTTCCTGCTATACATTCAAATTTTTACTCTTTCTCTCCAAAACTTGATCTAGGTTTATGAACATTTCTCCCTATTTTCCCAAGCATTTCTCATATTTTTCTCTAAAATTTCCCCTATTTCTTCCTTAAATTTTTATAATTTTTCAAGTTTTACACTAAAATTTTTACTATTTCTCTCCAAGTCTCCATCTCTGTTTCTGAACATTTCTCCCTATTTTCGCAAGCATTCTGCTATTTTTCTCTAAAATCTATTTTTTCCTTAAATTTTCATAATTTTTCCAGTTTTACACGAAAATTTTCACTATTTCTCTCCATTCTTCATCTATGTTTTGGAATATATCTCCCTTTTTTTCCCACCATTTCTCCTATTTTTCTCTAAAATATCTATTTTTTTCCTTAAATTTTCATAATTTTTCCAGTTTTACACTAAAGTTTTCTCTATTTCTCTCTAAAACTTCCTGTATGTTTCTGAACATTTCTCCCTACTTTCCAAACCAGTTCTCCTATTTTCCTTTAAAATTTCCCCTATTTCTTCCTAAAATTTTAATAATTTTATAGTTTTACACTGAAATTTTCACTATTTCTCTCCAAAACTTCCTCTATGTTTTGGAACATTTCTCCCTATTTTTCCAACCATTTCTCGTATTTTTCTCTAAAATCTCTCATATTTTTTCCTTAAATTGTCATATATTTTCTAGTTTTTATCTAAAACTTTCACTATTTTTCTCTCAAACTTCCTGCATGTTTCTGAACATCTCTCCCTATTTTTCCAAGCATTTCTCGTATTTTTCCTAAAATCTCTCCTATTTTTCCTTAAATTTTCATAATCTTTCCAGTTTTATACTAAAATATTCAATATTTCTCTCGTTTAATTCCTCTATGTTTTGCAACATTTCTCCCTATTTTCCCAAGCCTTTCTCGTATTTCTCTCTAAAATATATCCTATTTTTTCCTTAAATTGTCATAATTTTTCTAGTTTTAATCTAAAACTTTCACTATTTCTCTCTAAAAGTTCCTGTAAGTTTCTGAACATTTCTCCCTATTTTTCATAGCATTTCTCGTATTTTTCTCAACTATCTCTCCTATTTTTTCCTTAAATTTTCATAATTTTTCCAGTTTTACACTAAAATATACAATATTTCTCTCGTTTAATTCCTCTATGTTTCGGAACATTTCTCCCTATTTTCCCAAGCATTTCTATTTTTCTCTAAAATATCTCCTATTTTTTCCTTAAATTGTCATAATTTTTCTAGTTTTAATCTAAAACTTTCACTATTTCTCTCTAAAAGTTCCTGTATGTTTCTGAACATTTCTCCCTATTTTCCAAAGCAGTTCTCTTATTTTTCTTTAAAATGTCTGCTTTTTTCCTTAAATTTTCATAAATTTTCCTTTTTTACACTAAAGTTTGCACAATTTTTCTCTCAAACTTCCTGCTTATTTCTGAACATTTCTCCCTATTTTTCCAAGCATTTCTCGTATTTTTCTCTAAAATCTCTCCTATTTTTTCCTTAAATTTTCATAATTTTTCCAGTTTTACACTAAAATATTCAATATTTCTCTCGTTTATATCCTATATGTTTTGGAACATTTCTCCTTATTTTCCCAAGCATTTCTCCTATTTTTCTATAAAATATCTCCTATTTTTTTCTTAAATTGTGATAATTTTTCTAGTTTTAATCTAAAACTTTCACTATTTCTCTCTAAAAGTTCCCGTATGTTTCTGAACATTTCTCCCTATTTTCCAAAGCAGTTCTCTTATTTTTCTTTAAAATGTCTGCTTTTTTAATTAAATTTTCATAAATTTTCCTTTTTTACACTAAAGTTTTCACTATTTTTCTCTCAAACTTCCTGCATGTTTCTGAACATTTCTCCCTATTTGTCCAAGCATTTCTCGTGTTTTTCTCAAATATCTCTCCTATTTTTTCCTTAAATTTTCATAATTTTTCCAGTTTTACACTAAAATATTCAATATTTCTCTCGTTTAATTCCTCTATGTTTTGGAACATTTCTCCCTATTTTCCAAAGCAGTTCTCTTATTTTTTTTTAAATGTCTGCTTATTTCCTTAAATTTTCATAAATTTTCCTGCATGTTTCTGAACATTTCTGCCTATTTTTCCAAGCATTTCTCGTATTTCTCTCTAAAATCTCTCCTATTTTTTCCTTAAATTTTCATAATTTTTCCAGTTTTACACTAAAAGATTCAATATTTCTCTCGTTTAATTCCTATATGTTTTGGAACATTTCTCCCTATTTTCCCAAGCATTTCTCCTATTTTTCTCTAAAATCTCTCCTTTTTTCCTTAAATATTTATAATTTATCCTGTTTTGCACTAAAGTTTCCACTATTTTTCTCTCAAACTTCCTGCTTGTTTCTGAACATTTCTCCCTATTTTTCCAAGCATTTCTCGTATTTTTCTCTAAAATATCTCCTATTTTTTCCTTAAATTGTCATAATTTTTCTAGTTTTAATCCAAAACTTTCACTATTTCTCTCTAAAAGTTCCTGTATGTTTCTGAACATTTCTCCCTATTTTCCAAAGCAGTTCTCTTATTTTTCATTAAAATGTCTGCTTTTTTCCTTAAATTTTCATAAATTTTCCTTTTTTACGCTAAAGTGTTCACAATTTTTCTATAAAACTTCCTCCATGTTTCTGAACATTTCTCCCTATTTTTCCAAGCATTTCTCGTATTTTTCTCTAAAATCTCTCCTATTTTTTCCTTAAATTTTCATAATTTTTCCAGTTAAACTCTAAAATTTCCACTATTTCTCTCCAAAATTTCCTCTGTGTTTTGGAACATTTCTCCCTACTTTCCAAAGCAGTTCTCATATTTTTCTCTAAAATCTCTCCCTTTTTCATTAAATTTTTATAATTTTTCCTGTTATACACTCAAATTTTCATTATTTCTCACTAAAAGTTCCTGTATGTTTTTGAACATTTCTCCCTATTTTCCAAAGCAGTTCTCTTATTTTTCTTTAAAATGTCTGCTTTTTTCCTTAAATTTTCATAAATTTTCCTTTTTTACACTAAAGTTTTCACTATTTTTCTCTCAAACTTCCTGCTTGTTTCTGAACATATCTCCCTATTTTTCCAAGCATTTCTCGTATTTTTCTCTAAAATCTCTCCTATTTTTTCCTTAAATTTTCATAATTTTTCCAGTTTTACACTAAAATATTCAATATTTCTCTCGTTTAATTCCTCTATGTTTTGGAACATTTCTCCTTATTTTCCCAAGCATTTCTCCTATTTTTAAAATATCTCCTATTTTTTCCTTAAATTGTCATATATTTTCTAGTTTTTATCTAAAACTTTCACTATTTTTCTCTCAAACTTCCTGCATGTCTCCCTATTTGTCCAAGCATTTCTCGTATTTTTCTCAACTATCTCTCCTATTTTTTCCTTAAATTTTCATAATTTTTCCAGTTTTACACTAAGATATTCAATATTTCTCTCGTTTAATTCCTCTATGTTTTGGAACATTTCTCCCTATTTTCCCAAGCATTTCTATTTTTCTCTAAAATATCTCCTATTTTTTCCTTAAATTGTCATAATTTTTCTAGTTTTAATCTAAAACTTTAACTATTTCTCTCTAAAAGTTCCTGTATGTTTCTGAACATTTCTCCCTATTTTCCAAAGCAGTTCTCTTATTTTTCTTTAAAATGTCTGCTTTTTTCCTTACATTTTCATAAATTTTCCTTTTTTACACTAAAGTTTTCACTATTTTTCTCTCAAATTTCCTGCTTGTTTTTGAACATTTCTCCCTAATTTTCCAAGCATTTCTCGTATTTTTCTCTAAAATTTCTCCTATTTTTTCCTTAAATTTTCATAATTATTCCAGTTTTACACTGAAAGATTCAATATTTCTCTCGTTTAATTCCTCTATGTTTTGGAACATTTCTCCTTATTTTCCCAAGCATTTCTCCTATTTTCTATAAAATATCTCCTATTTTTTTCTTAAATTGTCATAATTTTTCTAGTTTTAATCTAAAACTTTCACTATTTCTCTAAAAGTTCCTGTATGTTTCTGGACTTTTCTCCCTATTTTCCAAAGCAGTTCTCTTATTTTTCTTTAAAATGTCTGCTTTTTTCCTTAAATTTTCATAAATTTTACTTTTTTACACTAAAGTGTTCACTATTTTTCTCTAAAACTTCCTGCATGTTTCTGAACATTTCTGCCTATGTTTCCAAGCATTTCTCGTATTTCTCTCTAAAATATCTCCTATTTTTTCCTTAAATTGTCATATATTTTCTAGTTTTTATCTAAAACTTTCACTATTTTTCTCTCAAACTTCCTGCATGTTTCTGAACATTTCTCCCTATTTGTCCAAGCATTTCTCGTATTTTTTCAAATATCTCTAATATTTTTTCCTTAAATTTTCATAATTTTTCCAGTTTTACACTAAAATATTCAATATTTCTCTCGTTTAATTCCTCTATGTTTTGGAACATTTCTCCCTATTTTCCCAAGCATTTCTCCTATTTTTCTATAAAATATCTCTTTTTTTCCTTAAATATTTATAATTTATCCTGTTTTACACTAAAGTTTTCATTATTTTTCTCTCAAACTTCCTGCTTGTTTCTGAACATTTCTCCCTATTTTTCCAAGCATTTCTCGTATTTTTCTCTAAAATATTTCCTATTTTTTCCTTAAATTGTCATAATTTTTCTAGTTTTAATCTAAAACTTTCACTATTTCTCTCTAAAAGTTCCTGTATGTTTCTGGACTTTTCTCCCTATTTTCCAAAGCAGTTCTCTTATTTTTCTTTAAAATGTCTGCTTTTTTCCTTAAATTTTCATAAATTTTCCTTTTTTACACTAAAGTGTTCACTATTTTTCTCTAAAACTTCCTGCATGTTTCTGAACATTTCTGCCTATGTTTCTAAGCATTTCTCGTATTTCTCTCTAAAATATCTCCTATTTTTTCCTTAAATTGTCATATATTTTCTAATTTTTATCTAAAACTTTCACTATTTTTCTCTCAAACTTCTTGCATGTTTCTGAACATTTCTCCCTATTTGTCCAAGCATTTCTCGTATTTTTTCAAATATAATATTTTTTCCTTAAATTTTCATAATTTTTCCAGTTTTACACTGAAAGATTCAATATTTCTCTCGTTTAATTCCTCTATGCTTTGGAACATTTCTCCCTATTTTCCCAAGCATTTCTTCTATTTTTCTCTAAAATATCTCCTATTTTTTCCTTAAATTGTCATATATTTTCTAGTTTTTATCTAAAACTTTCACTATTTTTTTCTCAAACTTCCTGCATGTTTCTGAACATTTCTCCCTATTTTTCCAAGCATTTCTCGTACTTTTCTCAACTATTTTTTCCTTAAATTTTCATAATTTTTCCAGTTTTACACTAAAATATTCAATATTTCTCTCGTTTAATTCCTCTATGCTTTGGAACGTTTCTCCCTATTTTCCCAAGCATTTCTATTTTACTCTAAAATATCTCCTATTTTTTCCTTAAATTGTCATAATTTTTCTAGTTTTAATCTAAAACTTTCTGACTATTTTTCTCTCAAACTTCCTGCATGTCTCCCTATTTGTCCAAGAATTTCTCGTATTTTTCTCAACTATCTCTCCTATTTTTTCCTTAAATTTTCATAATTTTTCCAGTTCCTATTTTCCCAAGCATTTCTATTTTACTCTAAAATATCTCCTATTTTTTCCTTAAATTGTCATAATTTTTCTAGTTTTAATCTAAAACTTTCTGACTATTTTTCTCTCAAACTTCCTGCATGTCTCCCTATTTGTCCAAGCATTTCTCGTATTTTTCTCAACTATCTCTCCTATTTTTTCCTTAAATTTTCATAATTTTTCCAGTTTTACACTAAAATATTCAATATTTCTCTCGTTTAATTCCTCTATGTTTTGGAACATTTCTCCTTATTTTCCCAAGCATTTCTCCTATTTTTCTCTAAAATATCTCCTATTTTTTCCTTAAATTGTCATATATTTTCTAGTTTTTATCTAAAACTTTCACTATTTTTCTCTCAAACTTCCTGCATGTCTCCCTATTTGTCCAAGCATTTCTCGTATTTTTCTCAACTATCTCTCCTATTTTTTCCTTAAATTTTCATAATTTTTCCAGTTTTACACTAAAATATTCAATATTTCTCTCGTTTAATTCCTCTATGTTTTGGAACATTTCTCCCTATTTTCCCAAGCATTTCTATTTTTCTCTAAAATATCTCCTATTTTTTCCTTAAATTGTCATAATTTTTCTAGTTTTAATCTAAAACTTTAACTATTTCTCTCTAAAAGTTCCTGTATGTTTCTGAACATTTCTCCCTATTTTCCAAAGCAGTTTTCTTATTTTTCTTTAAAATGTCTGCTTTTTTCCTTAAATTTTCATAAATTTTCCTTTTTTAAACTAAAGTTTTCACTATTTTTCTCTCAAATTTCCTGCTTGTTTTTGAACATTTCTCCCTAATTTTCCAAGCATTTCTCGTATTTTTCTCTAAAATTTCTCCTATTTTTTCCTTAAATTTTGATAATTATTCCAGTTTTACACTGAAAGATTCAATATTTCTCTCGTTTAATTCCTCTATGTTTTGGAACATTTCTCCCTAATTTTCCAAGCATTTCTCGTATTTTTCTCTAAAATTTCTCCTATTTTTTCCTTAAATTTTGATAATTATTCCAGTTTTACACTGAAAGATTCAATATTTCTCTCGTTTAATTCCTCTTTCTTTTGGAACATTTCTCCCTATTTTCCCAAGCATTTCTCCTATTTTTCTCTAAAATATCTCCTATTTTTTCCTTAAATTGTCATAATTTTTCTAGTTTTAATCCAAAACTTTCACTATTTCTCTCTAAAAGTTCCTGTATGTTTCTGAACATTTCTCCCTATTTTCCAAAGCAGTTCTCTTATTTTTCATTAAAATGTCTGCTTTTTTCCTTAAATATTTATAATTTATCCTGTTTTACACTAAAGTTTTCACTATTTTTCTCTCAAACTTCCTGCTTGTTTCTGAACATTTCTCCCTATTTTTCCAAGCATTTCTCGTATTTTTCTCTAAAATATGTCCTATTTTTTCCTTAAATTGTCATAATTTTTCTAGTTTTAATCTAAAACTTTCACTATTTCTCTCTAAAAGTTCCTGTATGTTTCTGGACTTTTCTCCCTATTTTCCAAAGCAGTTCTCTTATTTTTCTTTAAAATGTCTGCTTTTTTCCTTAAATTTTCATAAATTTTCCTTTTTTACACTAAAGTGTTCACTATTTTTCTCTAAAACTTCCTGCATGTTTCTGAACATTTCTGCCTATGTTTCTAAGCATTTCTCGTATTTCTCTCTAAAATATCTCCTATTTTTTCCTTAAATTGTCATATATTTTCTAATTTTTATCTAAAACTTTCACTATTTTTCTCTCAAACTTCCTGCATGTTTCTGAACATTTCTCCCTATTTGTCCAAGCATTTCTCGTATTTTTTCAAATATAATATTTTTTCCTTAAATTTTCATAATTTTTCCAGTTTTACACTGAAACATTCAATATTTCTCTCGTTTAATTCCTCTATGCTTTGGAACATTTCTCCCTATTTTCCCAAGCATTTCTTCTATTTTTCTCTAAAATATCTCCTATTTTTTCCTTAAATTGTCATATATTTTCTAGTTTTTATCTAAAACTTTCACTATTTTTTTCTCAAACTTCCTGCATGTTTCTGAACATTTCTCCCTATTTTTCCAAGCATTTCTCGTACTTTTCTCAACTATCTCTCCTATTTTTTCCTTAAATTTTCATAATTTTTCCAGTTTTACACTAAAATATTCAATGTTTCTCTCGTTTAATTCCTCTATGCTTTGGAACGTTTCTCCCTATTTTCCCAAGCATTTCTATTTTACTCTAAAATATCTCCTATTTTTTCCTTAAATTGTCATAATTTTTCTAGTTTTAATCTAAAACTTTCACTATTTCTCTCTAAAAGTCCCTGTATATTTCTGAACATTTCTCCCTATTTTCCAAAGCAGTTCTCTTATTTTTCTTTAAAATGTCTGCTTTTTCCTTAATTTTTCATAAATTTTTCTTTTTTATACTAAAGTTTTCACTATTTTTCTCTCAAACTTCCTGCTTGTTTCTGAACATTTCTCCCTAATTTTCCAAGCATTTCTCGTATTTTTCTCTAAAATTTCTCCTATTTTTTCCTTAAATTTTGATAATTATTCCAGTTTTACACTGAAAGATTCAATATTTCTCTCGTTTAATTCCTCTTTCTTTTGGAACATTTCTCCCTATTTCACTATTTTTCTCTAAAACTTCCTGCATGTTTCTGAACATTTCTGCCTATGTTTCTAAGCATTTCTCGTATTTCTCTCTAAAATATCTCCTATTTTTTCCTTAAATTGTCATACATTTTCTAGTTTTTATCTAAAACTTTCACTATTTTTCTCTCAAACTTCCTGCATGTTTCTGAACATTTCTCCCTATTTGTCCAAGCATTTCTCGTATTTTTTCAAATATCTAATACTTTTTCCTTAAATTTTCATAATTTTTCCAGTTTTACACTAAAATATTCAATATTTCTCTCGTTTAATTCCTCTATGTTTTGGAACATTTCTCCCTATTTTCCCAAGCATTTCTCCTATTTTTCTATAAAATATCTCCTATTTTTTTCTTAAATTGTCATAATTTTTCTAGTTTTAATCTAAAACTTTCACTATTTCTCTCTAAAAGTTCCTGTATGTTTCTGAACATTTCTAACTATTTTCCAAAGCAGTTCTCTTATTTTTCTTTAAAATGTCTGCTTTTTTCATTAAATTTTCATAAATTTTCCTTTTTTACACTAAAGTTTTCACTATTTTTCTCTCAAACTTCCTGCTTTTTTTCTGAACATTTCTCCCTATTTTTCCAAGCATTTCTCTTATTTTTCTCTAAAATGTCTCCTATTTTTTCCTTAAATTTTCATAATTTTTCCAGTTTTACACAATATTTCTCTCGTTTAATTCCTCTATGTTTTGGAACATTTCTCCCTATTTTCCCAAGCATTTCTCCTATTTTTCTCTAAAATATCTCCTATTTTTTCCTTAAATTGTCATATATTTTCTAGTTTTTATCTAAAACTTTCACTATTTTTCTCTCAAACTTCCTGCTTGTTTCTGAACATTTCTCCCTATTTTTCCAAGCATTTCTCTAATTTTTCTCTAAAATCTCTCCTATTTTTTTCTTAAATTTTCATAATTTTTCCAGTTTTACACTAAAATATTCAATATTTCTCTCGTTTAATTCCTCTATGTTTTGGAACATTTCTCCTTATTTTCCCAAGCATTTCTCCTATTTTTCTATAAAATATCTCCTATTTTTTTCTTAAATTGTCATAATTTTTCTAGTTTTAATCTAAAACTTTCACTATTTCTCTCTAAAAGTTCCTGTATGTTTCTGGACTTTTCTCCCTATTTTCCAAAGCAGTTCTCTTATTTTTCTTTAAAATGTCTGCTTTTTTCCTTAAATTTTCATAAATTTTCCTTTTTTACACTAAAGTGTTCACTATTTTTCTCTAAAACTTCCTGCATTTTTCTGAACATTTCTGCCTATGTTTCTAAGCATTTCTCGTATTTCTCTCTAAAATATCTCCTATTTTTTCCTTAAATTGTCATATATTTTCTAGTTTTTATCTAAAACTTTCACTATTTTTCTCTCAAACTTCCTGCATGTTTCTGAACATTTCTCCCTATTTGTCCAAGCATTTCTCGTATTTTTTCATATATCTCTAATATTTTTTCCTTAAATTTTCATAATTTTTCCAGTTTTACACTAAAATATTCAATATTTCTCTCGTTTAATTCCTCTATGTTTTAGAACATTTCTCCCTATTTTCCCAAGCATTTCTCCTATTTTTCTATAAAATATCTCCTATTTTTTCCTTAAATTGTCATAATTTTTCTAGTTTTAATCTAAAACTTTATTTCTCTCTAAAACTTCCTGTATGTTTCTGAACATTTCTCCCTATTTTCCAAAGCAGTTCTCTTATTTTTCTTTAAAATGTCTGCTTTTTTCCTTAAATTTTCATAAATTTTCCTTTTTTACACTAAAGTTTTCACTATTTTTCTCTCAAACTTCCTGCTTGTTTCTGAACATTTCTCCCTAATTTTCCAAGCATTTCTCGTATTTTTCTCTAAAATTTCTCCTATTTTTTCCTTAAATTTTCATAATTATTCCAGTTTTACACTGAAAGATTCAATATTTCTCTCGTTTAATTCCTCTATGTTTTGGAACATTTCTCCCTATTTATCCAAGCATTTCTCCTATTTTTCTGTAAAATATCTCCTATTTTTTCCTTAAATTGTCATATTTTCTAGTTTTTATCTAAAACTTTCACTATTTTTCTCTAAAACTTCCTGCATGTTTCTGAACATTTCTGCCTATTTTTCCAAGCATTCTCGTATTTCTCTCTAAAATCTCTCCTATTTTTTCCTTAAATTTTCATAATTTTTCCAGTTTTACACTAAAAGATTCAATATTTCTCACGTTTAATTCCTCTATGTTTTGGAACATTTCTCCCAATTTTTCCCAAGCATTTCTCCTATTTTTCTCTAAAATATCTCCTATTTTTTCCTTAAATTGTCATATATTTTCTAGTTTTTATCTAAAACTTTCACTATTTTTCTCTCAAACTTCCTGCTTTTTTCTGAACATTTCTCCCTATTTGTCCAAGCATTTCTCGTATTTTTTCAAATATCTCTAATATTTTTTCCTTAAATTTTCATAATTTTTCCAGTTTTACACTGAAAGATTCAATATTTCTCTCGTTTAATTCCTCTATGTTTTGGAACATTTCTCCCTATTTTCCTAAGCATTTCTCCAATTTTTCTATAAAATATCTCCTATTTTTTTCTTAAATTGTCATAATTTTTCTAGTTTTAATCAAAAACTTTCACTATTTCTCTCTAAAAGTTCCTGTATGTTTTTGAACATTTCTCCCTATTTTCCAAAGCAGTTCTCTTATTTTTCTTTAAAATGTCTGCTTTTTTCCTTAAATTTTCATAAATTTTCCTTTTTTACACTAAAGTGTTCACAATTTTTCTCTAAAACTTCCTGCATGTTTCTGAACATTTCTGCCTATTTTTCCAAGCATTCTCGTATTTCTCTCTAAAATCTCTCCTATTTTTTCCTTAAATTTTCATAATTTTTCCAGTTTTACACTAAAAGATTCAATATTTCTCACGTTTAATTCCTCTATGTTTTGGAACATTTCTCCCAATTTTTCTCAAGCATTTCTCCTATTTTTCTCTAAAATATCTCTTATTTTTTCCTTAAATTGTCATATATTTTCTAGTTTTTATCTAAAACTTTCACTATTTTTCTCTCAAACTTCCTGCATGTTTCTGAACATTTCTCCCTATTTTTCCAAGCATTTCTCGTATTTTTCTCAAATTTCTCTCCTATTTTTTCCTTACATTTTCATAATTTTTCCAGTTTTACACTAAAATATTCAATATTTCTCTCGTTTAATTCCTCTATGTTTTGGAACATTTCTCCCTATATTCTATAAAATATGTTTTGGAATATTTCTCCATATTTTCCCAAGCATTTCTCCTATTTTTCTCTAAAATATATAATATTTTTTCCTTAAATTGTCATAATTTTTCTAGTTTTAATCTAAAACTTTCACTATTTCTCTCTCAAATTTCCTGTATGTTTCTGAACATTTCTCCCTATTTTCCAAAGCAGTTCTCTTATTTTTCTTTTAAATGTCTGCTTTTTTCCTTAAATTTTCATAAAATTTCCTTTTTTACACTAAAGTTTTCACTATTTTTCTCTCAAACTTCCTGCTTGTTTCTGAACATTTCTCCCTATTTCCCCAAGCATTTCTATTTTTCTATAAAATATCTCCTATTTTTTCCTTAAATTGTCATAATTTTTCTAGTTTTAATCTAAAACTTTATTTCTCTCTAAAACTTCCTGTATGTTTCTGAACATTTCTCCCTATTTTCCAAAGCAGTTCTCTTATTTTTCTTTAAAATGTCTGCTTTTTTCCTTAAATTTTCATAAATTTTCCTTTTTTACACTAAAGTTTTCACTATTTTTCTCTCAAACTTCCTGCTTGTTTCTGAACATTTCTCCCTAATTTTCCAAGCATTTCTCGTATTTTTCTCTAAAATTTCTCCTATTTTTTCCTTAAATTTTCATAATTATTCCAGTTTTACACTGAAAGATTCAATATTTCTCTCGTTTAATTCCTATATGTTTTGGAACATTTCTCCCTATTTATCCAAGCATTTCTCCTATTTTTCTGTAAAATATCTCCTATTTTTTCCTTAAATTGTCATATATTTTCTAGTTTTTATCTAAAACTTTCACTATTTTTCTCTAAAACTTCCTGCATGTTTCTGAACATTTCTGCCTATTTTTCCAAGCATTCTCGTATTTCTCTCTAAAATCTCTCCTATTTTTTCCTTAAATTTTCATAATTTTTTCAGTTTTACACTAAAAGATTCAATATTTCTCACGTTTAATTCCTCTATGTTTTGGAACATTTCTCCCAATTTTTCCCAAGCATTTCTCCTATTTTTCTCTAAAATATCTCCTATTTTTTCCTTAAATTGTCATATATTTTCTAGTTTTTATCTAAAACTTTCACTATTTTTCTCTCAAACTTCCTGCTTTTTTCTGAACATTTCTCCCTATTTGTCCAAGCATTTCTCGTATTTTTTCAAATATCTCTAATATTTTTTCCTTAAATTTTCATAATTTTTTCAGTTTTACACTGAAAGATTCAATATTTCTCTCGTTTAATTCCTCTATGTTTTGGAACATTTCTCCCTATTTTCCTAAGCATTTCTCCAATTTTTCTATAAAATATCTCCTATTTTTTTCTTAAATTGTCATAATTTTTCTAGCTTTAATCAAAAACTTTCATTATTTCTCTCTAAAAGTTCCTGTATGTTTTTGAACATTTCTCCCTATTTTCCAAAGCAGTTCTCTTATTTTTCTTTAAAATGTCTGCTTTTTTCCTTAAATTTTCATAAATTTTCCTTTTTTACACTAAAGTTTTCACTATTTTTCTCTCAAACTTCCTGCTTGTTTCTGAACATTTCTCCCTAATTTTCCAAGCATTTCTCGTATTTTTCTCTAAAATTTCTCCTATTTTTTCCTTAAATTTTCATAATTATTCCAGTTTTACACTGAAAGATTCAATATTTCTCTCGTTTAATTCCTCTATGTTTTGGAACATTTCTCCCTATTTTCCCAAGCATTTCTCCTATTTTTCTCTAAAATATCTCCTACTTTCTCCCTAATTTTCCAAACATTTCTCGTATTTTTCTCTAAAATTTCTCCTATTTTTTCCTTAAATTTTCATAATTATTCCAGTTTTACACTGAAAGATTCAATATTTCTCTCGTTTCTCTATGTTTTGGAACATTTCTCCCTATTTTCCCAAGCATTTCTCCTATTTTTCTGTAAAATATCTCCTATTTTTTCCTTAAATTGTCATATATTTTCTAGTTTTTATCTAAAACTTTCACTATTTTTCTCTCAAACTTCCTGCTTGTTTCTGAACATTTCTCCCTATTTGTCCAAGCATTTGTCGTATTTTTTCAAATATCTCTAATATTTTTTCCTTAAATTTTCATAATTTTTCCAGTTTTACACTAAAATATTCAATATTTCTCTCGTTTAATTCCTCTATGTTTTAGAACATTTCTCCCTATTTTCCCAAGCATTTCTCCTATTTTTCTATAAAATATCTCCTATTTTTTTCTTAAATTGTCATAATTTTTCTAGTTTTAATCTAAAACTTTCACTATTTCTCTCTAAAAGTTCCTGTATGTTTCTGGACTTTTCTCCCTATTTTCCAAAGCAGTTCTCTTATTTTTCTTTAAAATGTCTGCTTTTTTCCTTAAATTTTCATACATTTTCCTTTTTTACACTAAAGTGTTCACTATTTTTCACTAAAACTTCCTGCATGTTTCTGAACATTTCTGCCTATGTTTCTAAGCATTTCTCGTATTTCTCTCTAAAATATCTCCTATTTTTTCCTTAAATTGTCATATATTTTCTAGTTTTTATCTAAAACTTTCACTATTTTTCTCTCAAACTTCCTGCATGTTTCTGAACATTTCTCCCTATTTGTCCAAGCATTTCTCGTATTTTTTCAAATATAATATTTTTTCCTTAAATTTTCATAATTTTTCCAGTTTTACACTGAAAGATTCAATATTTTTCTCGTTTAATTCCTCTATGCTTTGGAACATTTCTCCCTATTTTCCCAAGCATTTCTTCTATTTTTCTCTAAAATATCTCCTATTTTTTCCTTAAATTGTCATAATTTTTCTAGTTTTAATCTAAAACTTTCACTATTTCTCTCTAAAAGTTCCTGTATATTTCTGAACATTTCTCCCTATTTTCCAAAGCAGTTCTCTTATTTTTCTTTAAAATGTCTGCTTTTTTCCTTAAATTTTCATAAATTTTCCTTTTTTACACTAAAGTTTTCACTATTTTTCTCTCAAACTTCCTGCTTGTTTCTGAACATTTCTCCCTAATTTTCCAAACATTTCTCGTATTTTTCTCTAAAATTTCTCCTATTTTTTCCTTAAATTTTCATAATTATTCCAGTTTTACACTGAAAGATTCAATATTTCTCTCGTTTCTCTATGTTTTGGAACATTTCTCCCTATTTTCCCAAGCATTTCTCCTATTTTTCTGTAAAATATCTCCTATTTTTTCCTTAAATTGTCATATATTTTCTAGTTTTTATCTAAAACTTTCACTATTTTTCTCTCAAACTTCCTGCTTGTTTCTGAACATTTCTCCCTATTTGTCCAAGCATTTGTCGTATTTTTTCAAATATCTCTAATATTTTTTCCTTAAATTTTCATAATTTTTCCAGTTTTACACTAAAATATTCAATATTTCTCTCGTTTAATTCCTCTATGTTTTAGAACATTTCTCCCTATTTTCCCAAGCATTTCTCCTATTTTTCTATAAAATATCTCCTATTTTTTTCTTAAATTGTCATAATTTTTCTAGTTTTAATCTAAAACTTTCACTATTTCTCTCTAAAAGTTCCTGTATGTTTCTGGACTTTTCTCCCTATTTTCCAAAGCAGTTCTCTTATTTTTCTTTAAAATGTCTGCTTTTTTCCTTAAATTTTCATACATTTTCCTTTTTTACACTAAAGTGTTCACTATTTTTCTCTAAAACTTCCTGCATGTTTCTGAACATTTCTGCCTATGTTTCTAAGCATTTCTCGTATTTCTCTCTAAAATATCTCCTATTTTTTCCTTAAATTGTCATATATTTTCTAGTTTTTATCTAAAACTTTCACTATTTTTCCCTCAAACTTCCTGCATGTTTCTGAACATTTCTCCCTATTTGTCCAAGCATTTCTCGTATTTTTTCAAATATAATAAATTTTCATAATTTTTCCAGTTTTACACTGAAAGATTCAATATTTTTCTCGTTTAATTCCTCTATGCTTTGGAACATTTCTCCCTATTTTCCCAAGCATTTCTTCTATTTTTCTCTAAAATATCTCCTATTTTTTCCTTAAATTGTCATAATTTTTCTAGTTTTAATCTAAAACTTTCACTATTTCTCTCTAAAAGTTCCTGTATATTTCTGAACATTTCTCCCTATTTTCCAAAGCAGTTCTCTTATTTTTCTTTAAAATGTCTGCTTTTTTCCTTAAATTTTCATAAATTTTCCTTTTTTACACTAAAGTTTTCACTATTTTTCTCTCAAACTTCCTGCTTGTTTCTGAACATTTCTCTCGAATTTTCCAAGCATGTCTCGTATTTTTCTCTAAAATTTCTCCTATTTTTTCCTTAAATTTTCATAATTATTCCAGTTTTACACTGAAAGATTCAATATTTCTCTCGTTTAATTCCTCTATGTTTTGGAACATTTCTCCCTATTTTCCCAAGCATTACTGATATTTTTCTGTAAAATATCTATTTTTTCCTTAAATTGTCATATATTTTCTAGTTTTTATCTAAAACTTTCACTATTTTTCTCTCAAACTTCCTGCTTGTTTCTGAACATTTCTCCCTATTTGTCCAAGCATTTGTCGTATTTTTTCAAATATCTCTAATATTTTTTCCTTAAATTTTCATAATTTTTCCAGTTTTACACTAAAATATTCAATATTTCTCTCGTTTAATTCCTCTATGTTTTGGAACATTTCTCCCTATTTTCCCAAGCATTTCTCCTATTTTTCTATAAAATATCTCCTATTTTTTTCTTAAATTGTCATAATTTTTCTAGTTTTAATCTAAAACTTTCACTATTTCTCTCTAAAAGTTCCTGTATATTTCTGAACATTTCTCCCTATTTTCCAAAGCAGTTCTCTTATTTTTCTTTAAAATGTCTGCTTTTTTCCTTAAATTTTCATAAATTTTCCTTTTTTACACTAAAGTTTTCACTATTTTTCTCTCAAACTTCCTGCTTGTTTCTGAACATTTCTCTCTAATTTTCCAAGCATGTCTCGTATTTTTCTCTAAAATTTCTCCTATTTTTTCCTTAAATTTTCATAATTATTCCAGTTTTACACTGAAAGATTCAATATTTCTCTCGTTTAATTCCTCTATGTTTTGGAACATTTCTCCCTATTTTCCCAAGCATTACTGATATTTTTCTGTAAAATATCTATTTTTTCCTTAAATTGTCATATATTTTCTAGTTTTTATCTAAAACTTTCACTATTTTTCTCTCAAACTTCCTGCTTGTTTCTGAACATTTCTCCCTATTTGTCCAAGCATTTGTCGTATTTTTTCAAATATCTCTAATATTTTTTCCTTAAATTTTCATAATTTTTCCAGTTTTACACTAAAATATTCAATATTTCTCTCGTTTAATTCCTCTATGTTTTGGAACATTTCTCCCTATTTTCCCAAGCATTTCTCCTATTTTTCTATAAAATATCTCCTATTTTTTTCTTAAATTGTCATAATTTTTCTAGTTTTAATCTAAAACTTTCACTATTTCTCTCTAAAAGTTCCTGTATATTTCTGAACATTTCTCCCTATTTTCCAAAGCAGTTCTCTTATTTTTCTTTAAAATGTCTGCTTTTTTCCTTAAATTTTCATAAATTTTCCTTTTTTACACTAAAGTTTTCACTATTTTTCTCTCAAACTTCCTGCTTGTTTCTGAACATTTCTCTCTAATTTTCCAAGCATTTCTCGTATTTTTCTCTAAAATTTCTCCTATTTTTTCCTTAAATTTTCATAATTATTCCAGTTTCACACTGAAAGATTCAATATTTCTCTCGTTTAATTCCTCTATGCTTTGGAACATTTCTCCCTATTTTCCCAAATATTTCTTCTATTTTTCTCTAAAATATCTCCTATTTTTTCCTTAAATTGTCATATATTTTCTAGTTTTTATCTAAAACTTTGACTATTTTTCTCTCAAACTTCCTGCATGTTTCTGAACATTTCTCCCTATTTGTCCAAGCATTTCTCGTATTTTTTCAAATATAATATTTTTTCCTTAAATTTTCATAATTTTTCCAGTTTTACACTGAAAGATTCAATATTTTTCTCGTTTAATTCCTCTATGCTTTGGAACATTTCTCCCTATTTTCCCAAGCATTTCTTCTATTTTTCTCTAAAATATCTCCTATTTTTTCCTTAAATTGTCATAATTTTTCTAGTTTTAATCTAAAACTTTCACTATTTCTCTCTAAAAGTTCCTGTATATTTCTGAACATTTCTCCCTATTTTCCAAAGCAGTTCTCTTATTTTTCTTTAAAATGTCTGCTTTTTTCCTTAAATTTTCATAAATTTTCCTTTTTTACACTAAAGTTTTCACTATTTTTCTCTCAAACTTCCTGCTTGTTTCTGAACATTTCTGCCTATGTTTCTAAGCATTTCTCGTATTTCTCTCTAAAATATCTCCTATTTTTTCCTTAAATTGTCATATATTTTCTAGTTTTTATCTAAAACTTTCACTATTTTTCCCTCAAACTTCCTGCATGTTTCTGAACATTTCTCCCTATTTGTCCAAGCATTTCTCGTATTTTTTCAAATATAATAAATTTTCATAATTTTTCCAGTTTTACACTGAAAGATTCAATATTTTTCTCGTTTAATTCCTCTATGCTTTGGAACATTTCTCCCTATTTTCCCAAGCATTTCTTCTATTTTTCTCTAAAATATCTCCTATTTTTTCCTTAAATTGTCATAATTTTTCTAGTTTTAATCTAAAACTTTCACTATTTCTCTCTAAAAGTTCCTGTATATTTCTGAACATTTCTCCCTATTTTCCAAAGCAGTTCTCTTATTTTTCTTTAAAATGTCTGCTTTTTTCCTTAAATTTTCATAAATTTTCCTTTTTTACACTAAAGTTTTCACTATTTTTCTCTCAAACTTCCTGCTTGTTTCTGAACATTTCTCTCTAATTTTCCAAGCATGTCTCGTATTTTTCTCTAAAATTTCTCCTATTTTTTCCTTAAATTTTCATAATTATTCCAGTTTTACACTGAAAGATTCAATATTTCTCTCGTTTAATTCCTCTATGTTTTGGAACATTTCTCCCTATTTTCCCAAGCATTACTGATATTTTTCTGTAAAATATCTATTTTTTCCTTAAATTGTCATATATTTTCTAGTTTTTATCTAAAACTTTCACTATTTTTCTCTCAAACTTCCTGCTTGTTTCTGAACATTTCTCCCTATTTGTCCAAGCATTTGTCGTATTTTTTCAAATATCTCTAATATTTTTTCCTTAAATTTTCATAATTTTTCCAGTTTTACACTAAAATATTCAATATTTCTCTCGTTTAATTCCTCTATGTTTTGGAACATTTCTCCCTATTTTCCCAAGCATTTCTCCTATTTTTCTATAAAATATCTCCTATTTTTTTCTTAAATTGTCATAATTTTTCTAGTTTTAATCTAAAACTTTCACTATTTCTCTCTAAAAGTTCCTGTATATTTCTGAACATTTCTCCCTATTTTCCAAAGCAGTTCTCTTATTTTTCTTTAAAATGTCTGCTTTTTTCCTTAAATTTTCATAAATTTTCCTTTTTTACACTAAAGTTTTCACTATTTTTCTCTCAAACTTCCTGCTTGTTTCTGAACATTTCTCTCTAATTTTCCAAGCATTTCTCGTATTTTTCTCTAAAATTTCTCCTATTTTTTCCTTAAATTTTCATAATTATTCCAGTTTTACACTGAAAGATTCAATATTTCTCTCGTTTAATTCCTCTATGCTTTGGAACATTTCTCCCTATTTTCCCAAATATTTCTTCTATTTTTCTCTAAAATATCTCCTATTTTTTCCTTAAATTGTCATATATTTTCTAGTTTTTATCTAAAACTTTGACTATTTTTCTCTCAAACTTCCTGCATGTTTCTGAACATTTCTCCCTATTTGTCCAAGCATTTCTCGTATTTTTTCAAATATAATATTTTTTCCTTAAATTTTCATAATTTTTCCAGTTTTACACTGAAAGATTCAATATTTTTCTCGTTTAATTCCTCTATGCTTTGGAACATTTCTCCCTATTTTCCCAAGCATTTCTTCTATTTTTCTCTAAAATATCTCCTATTTTTTCCTTAAATTGTCATAATTTTTCTAGTTTTAATCTAAAACTTTCACTATTTCTCTCTAAAAAGTTCCTGTATATTTCTGAACATTTCTCCCTTTTTTCCAAAGCAGTTCTCTTATTTTTCTTTAAAATGTCTGCTTTTTTCCTTAAATTTTCATAAATTTTCCTTTTTTACACTAAAGTTTTCACTATTTTTCTCTCAAACTTCCTGCTTGTTTCTGAACATTTCTCTCTAATTTTCCAAGCATTTCTCGTATTTTTCTCTAAAATTTCTCCTATTTTTTCCTTAAATTTTCATAATTATTCCAGTTTTACACTGAAAGATTCAATATTTCTCTCGTTTAATTCCTCTATGTTTTGGAACATTTCTCCCTATTTTCCCAAGCATTACCTCCTATTTTTCTGTAAAATATCTCCTATTTTTTCCTTAAATTGTCATATATTTTCTAGTTTTTATCTAAAACTTTCACTATTTTTCTCTCAAACTTCCTGCTTGTTTCTGAACATTTCTCCTATTTGTCCAAGCATTTGTCGTATTTTTTCAATATCTCTAATATTTTTTCCTCTTAAATTTTCATAATTTTTCCAGTTTTACACTAAAATATTCAATATTTCTCTCGTTTAATTCCTCTATGTTTTGGAACATTTCTCCCTATTTTCCCAAGCATTTCTCCTATTTTTCTATAAAATATCTCCTATTTTTTTCTTAAATTGTCATAATTTTTCTAGTTTTAATCTAAAACTTTCACTATTTCTCTCTAAAAGTTCCTGTATATTTCTGAACATTTCTCCCTATTTTCCAAAGCAGTTCTCTTATTTTTCTTTAAAATGTCTGCTTTTTTCCTTAAATTTTCATAAATTTTCCTTTTTACTCACTAAAGTGTTCACTATTTTTCCTCTAAAACTTCTGCATGTTTCTGAACATTCTGCCTATGTTTCCAAGCATTTCTCGTATTTCTCTCTAAAATCTCCTATTTTTTCCTTAAATTGTCATATATTTTCTAGTTTTTATCTAAAACTTTCACTATTTTTCTCTCAAACTTCCTGCATGTTTCTGAACATTTCTCCCTATTTGTCCAAGCATTTCTGTATTTTTTCAAATATAATATTTTTTTCCTTAAATTTTCATAATTTTTCCAGTTTTACACTGAAAGATTCAATATTTCTCTCGTTTAATTCCTCTATGTTTTGGAACATTTCTCCCTATTTTCCCAAGCATTTCTTCTATTTTTTCTCTAAAATATCTCCTATTTTTTCCTTAAATTGTCATAATTTTTCTAGTTTTAATCTAAAACTTTCACTATTTCTCTCTAAAAGTTCCTGTATATTTCTGAACATTTCTCCCTATTTTCCAAAGCAGTTCTCTTATTTTTCTTTAAAATGTCTGCTTTTTTCCTTAAATTTTCATAAATTTTCCTTTTTTACACTAATGTTTTCACTATTTTTCTCTCAAACTTCCTGCTTGTTTCTGAACATTTCTCCCTAATTTTCCAAGCATTTCTCGTATTATTCTCTAAAATTTCTCCTATTTTTTCCTTAAATTTTCATAATTATTCCAGTTTTACACTGAAAGATTCATATTTCTCTCGTTTAATTCCTCTATGTTTTGGAACATTTCTCCCTATTTTCCCAAGCATTTCTCCTATTTTTCTGTAAAAAATCTTCCTATTTTTTCCTTAAATTGTCATATATTTCCTAGTTTTTATCTAAAACTTTCACTATTTTTCTCTCAAACTTCCTGCTTGTTTCTGAACATTTCTCCCTATTTTCCCAAGCATTTCACCTATTTTTCTATAAAATATCTCCTATTTTTTCCTTAAATTGTCATAATTTTTTCTAGTTTTTAATCTAAAACTTTCACTATTATCTCTCTAAAAGTTCCTGTATGTTTCTGGACTTCTTCTCCCTATTTTCCAAATCAGTTCTCTTATTTTTCTTTAAAATGTCTGCTTTTTTCCTTAAATTTTCATAAATTTTCCTTTTTTACACTAAAGTTTTTCACTATTTTTCTCTCAAACTTCCTGCATGTTTCTGAACATTTCTCCCTATTTTTCCAAGCATTTCTCGTATTTTTCCCGAAATCTCTCCTATTTTTTCCTTAAATTTTCATAATTTTTCCAGTTTTACACTAAAATATTCAATATTTCTCTCGTTTAATTCCTCTATGGTTTTGGAACATTTCTCCTTATTTTCCCAAGCATTTCTCCTATTTTTCTATAAAATATCTCCTATTTTTTTCTTAAATGTGTCATAATTTTTCTAGTTTTAATCTAAAACTTTCACTATTTCTCTCTAAAAGTTCCTGTATGTTTCTGGACTTTTCTCCTATTTTCCAAAGCAGTTCTCTTATTTTTCTTAAAATGTCTGCTTTTTTCCTTAAATTTTCATAAATTTTCCTTTTTACACTAAAGTGTTCACTATTTTTCTCTAAAACTTCCTGCATGTTTCTGAACATTTCTGCTATGTTTTCAAGCATTTCTCGTATTTCTCTCTAAAATATCTCCTATTTTTTCCTTAAATTGTCATATATTTTTCTAGTTTTTATCTAAAACTTTCACTATTTTTTCTCTCAAACTTCCTGCATGTTTCTGAACATTTCTCCCTATTTGTCAAGCATTTCTCGTATTTTTTCAAATATCTCTAATATTTTTTCCTTAAATTTTCATAATTTTTCCAGTTTTTACACTAAAATATTCAATATTTCTCTCGTTTAATTCCTCTATGTTTTGGAACATTTCTCCCTATTTTCCCAAGCATTTCTCCTATTTTTCTATAAAATATCTCCTTTTTTCCTTAAATATTTATAATTTATCCTGTTTTACACTAAAGTTTTCACTATTTTTCTCTCAAACTTCCTGCTTGTTTCTGAACATTTCTCCCTATTTTTCCAAGCATTTCTCCTATTTTTCTCTAAAATATCTCCTATCTTTTCCTTAAATTGTCATAATTTTTCTAGTTTTAATCTAAAACTTTCACTATTTCTCTCTCAAAGTTTCTGTATGTTTCTGAACATTTCTCCCTATTTTCCAAAAAAGTTCTCTTATTTTTCTTTAAAATGTCTGCTTTTTGCCTTAAATTTTCATAAATTTTCTTTTTTTACCCTAAAGTTTTCACTATTTTTCTCTCAAACTTTTGCTTGTTTCTGAACATTTCTCCCTATTTTTCCAAGCATTTCTCGTATTTGTCTCTAAAATCTCTCCTATTTTTTCCTTAAATTTTCATAATTTTTCCAGTTTTACACTAAAATATTCAATATTTCGCTCGTTTAATTCCTCTGTTTTGGAACAATTTCTCCCTATTTTCCCAAGCATTTCTGTTTTTCTCTAAAATATCTCCTATTTTTTCCTTAAATTGTCATAATTTTTCGTTTTAATCTAAAACTTTCACTATTTCTCTCTAAAAGTTCCTGTATGTTTCTGAAAAATTTCTCCCTATTTCCAAAGCAGTTCTCTTATTTTTCATTAAAATGTCTGCTTTTTTCCTTAATTTTCATAAATTTTCCTTTTTTTACGCTGAAGTGTTCACAATTTTTCTCTAAAAACTTTCTCCATGTTTCTGAACATTTCTCCCTATTTTTCCAAGCATTTCTCGTATTTTTCTCTAAAATCTCTCTATTTTTTCCTTAAATTTTCATAATTTTTTCCCAGTTTAACTCTAAAATTTCCACTATTTCTCTCCAAAACTTCCTCTGTGTTTTGGGAACATTTCTCCCTACTTTCCAAAGCAGTTCTCATATTTTTCTCTAAAATCTCTCCCTTTTTCATTAAATTTTTATAATTTTTCCTGTTATACACTCAAATTTTCATTATTTCTCACTAAAAGTTCCTGTATGTTGTCTGAACATTTCTCCCTATTTTCCAAAGCAGTTCTCTTATTTTTCTTTAAAATGTCAGCTTTTTTTCCTTAAATTTTCATAAATTTTCCTTTTTTACACTAAAGTTTTCACTATTTTTCTCTCAAACTTCCCGCTTGTTTCTGAACATATCGCCCTATTTTTCCAAGCATTTCTCGTATTTTTCTCTAAAATCTCTCCTATTTTTTCCTTAAATTTTCATAATTTTTCCAGTTTTACACTAAAATATTCAATATTTCTCTCGTTTAATTCCTCTATGTTTTGGAACATTTCTCCCTATTTTCCCAAGCATTTCTCCTATTTTTTCCTTAAATTGTCATATATTTTCTAGTTTTTTATCTAAAACTTTCACTATTTTTCTCTCAAACTTCCTGCATGTCTCCTCTATTTGTCCAAGCATTTCTCGTATTTTTTCTCATCTCTCCTATTTTTTTCCTTCAATTTTCATAATTTTTCCAGTTTTACACTAAAATATTCAATATTTCGTTTAATTCCTCTATGTTTTGGAACATTTCTCCTATTTTTCCCAAGCATTTCTCCTATTTTTCTGTAAAATATCTCCTATTTTTTCCTTAAATTGTCATATATTTTCTAGTTTTTATCTAAAACTTTCACTATTTTTCTCTCAAACTTCCTGCTTGTTTCTGAACATTTCTCCCTATTTTCCCAAGCATTTCACCTATTTTTCTATAAAATATCTCCTATTTTTTTCTTAAATTGTCATAATTTTTCTAGTTTTAATCTAAAACTTTCACTATTTCTCTCTAAAAGTTCCTGTATGTTTCTGGACTTTTCTCCCTATTTTCCAAATCAGTTCTCTTATTTTTCTTTAAAATGTCTGCTTTTTTCCTTAAATTTTCATAAATTTTCCTTTTTTACACTAAAGTTTTCACTATTTTTCTCTCAAACTTCCTGCATGTTTCTGAACATTTCTCCCTATTTTTCCAAGCATTTCTCGTATTTTTTCCCGAAATCTCTCCTATTTTTTCCTTAAATTTTCATAATTTTTCCAGTTTTACACCTAAAATATTCAATATTTCTCTCGTTTAATTCCCTCTATGTTTTGGAACATTTCTCCTTATTTTCCCAAGCATTTCTCCTATTTTTTCTATAAAATATCTCCTATTTTTTTTCTTAAATTGTCATAATTTTTTCTAGTTTTAATCTAAAACTTTCACTATTTCTCTCTAAAAGTTCCTGTATGTTTCTGGACTTTTCTCCCTATTTTCCAAAGCAGTTCCTCTTATTTTTCTTTAAAATGTCTGCTTTTTTCCTTAAATTTTTCATAAATTTTCCTTTTTACACTAAAGTGTTCACTATTTTTCTCTAAAACTTCCTGCATGTTTCTGAACATTTCTGCCTATGTTTTCAAGCATTTCTCGTATTTCTCTCTAAAATATCTCCTATTTTTTTCCTTAAATTGTCATATATTTCTAGTTTTTATCTAAAACTTTCACTATTTTTCTCTCAAACTTCCTGCATGTTTCTGACATTTCTCCCTATTTGTCCAAGCATTTCTCGTATTTTTTCAAATATCTCTAATATTTTTTCCTTAAATTTTTCATAATTTTTCCAGTTTTACACTA